>NC_137520.1:8450211-8452711 GCF_041902795.1 Electrophorus electricus | reverse complement strand
CAGTGTTCTGTAACTCACACACATCACACAGTGTTCTGTAACTCACACACATCAGTGTTCTGTAACACACACATCACACAGTGTTCTGTAACACACACATCACACAGTGTTCTGTACCTCACACACATCACAGTGTTCTGTACCTCACACACATCACAGTGTTCTGTACCTCACACAGGGAAAAGCTTCAAAGCATCATTTGACTCTTCAGCCTGTTTGCCTTTCATTCAGTGTAACCTCAGAATACAGATTAGATCAACTCTTCTAAACTTCAATAGCTGAGACAGGTGTGTGTGTGTGTGTGTGTGTGTTGTGTGTGCATGTGCATGTTGTGGGACATTAGAGGGAGAGGTAGAAAAAGGTATGAGAAGAGAAATATGAATAAAAGTGGAGCACTAATGGTAGGGTGTATCTGTATGTGTGTGTGTATGTGTGTGTGCACTAATGGTGTGGTGTATCTGTGTGCATGCACGCGCGTGTGTGTGTGTTTGTGTGTGTGTGTGTGTGTGTGTGTGTGTGTGTGTGTGTGTGTGTGTGTGTGTGTGTGTGTGTGCGCGCATGCACTAATGGCATGATGTATCTGTGTGTATTTTTGCAGTGGCAGCTTTGATTTATCACCTACATTTTATTCAAGGTCCTGGAATTAGTGAGATTCCGCACGTGATAGAAATGAGAGCGAGAAAGAGAGAGAGACAGTTAGAGAGAGAGAGCAAGAGACAAAAAAAAGATCCATGCATTGCCTGAGCAAAAGAAACACTGCAGCTTAATTGTGCTCCGTGTATTTCCAGCATGAAGGAGCTTCTCAGGCAGAGCGGTGCATGTTTTAGCTTCGGCGAAGGGCAGAGAGACAGATAGGAGGTAGGAGACAACAGGCCCTCTTAGCTCTTACCTGCCATGGTTTTAAAAAGACAAAGAATGCACAGCATCATGGATGTTTGGACCAGGGCAAGAAATAGAAGAAGAGAAGAGGGGAGATTAAGTTCATGCTTGCAGCTTGCCTACACACATGGGAATGTTACAGTGAACACATACAATATGTAATCTGCGCGCGTGCGCGTGTGTGTGTGTGTGTGTGTGTGTGTGTGTGTGTGTGTGAGACTGGTGGGAGTGCATAGTGGGGGTGAAATTGTTCTGGAAGCACTGCTTTAGGGCTGAAGAGAGAACAAGGGAAGAGAAACAGCTGGAACTCACTGGAGGTGTATGGTGAGGCGTATCAATGCAGGATCTCCTACAGAAGCTAGCATGTAAAGCAGAAGTGAGTACACCCCGGATAAATGATTCAGGCACCTTACAGTAACTGCACTGCTTCCAAGCTGAAGGGAATTTGCTCTTATATAAAATTAAAAACTAACAGTTTAGATGTATTATATAAATATAATATAATTCCACAACAGTCAGTAGAAAATTAGTGAGATTCAAATCTTTCTTTTTCAACGCTTATGTCCACCTTTGTTTTTGATGACTGATTCGATCCTCTTCACCATTGAGAACACCAGTGCAAATTTCTGGAGAGATGTTGTTCCATTCTTTAGAGATAAATTTTTCAGATGCTCTTTGCTGGAGGGACTGTGTTACTTTTCTCTTTAAAACACCCCAAAGGTGTCTACTGGATTCAAGTCAGGTGGCGTACTTGGCCGGGTCATAGCTTTCACTTTTTTCTTCTTTGGAAACCCTTGTGATTTTGGCAGTGTGCTTTTGGTCATTATGCTGGAATATTCTTATTCTGCCAAGCCTCTGGAGACTGGGAGCCATCTTGTCAGCCTGTATTTTGATATATCTACAGGCATTCACGGTGCCTTCCAGAAATGTCATCTCCCCAACACCTTTTGCCCTCATGCAGCTCCACGTCATCGCACTCCCCCCCCTGCCCCCCCGCCGCACTGTCAGAACTCTACATTCATTGTGGTAGTCTTGGCCAGATTCAAGCCAAACAAAATTATCTTGGCCATCTTTTCATGTTCTTTTAGCAAAGTTGATTTTTGCGCTTCTGTGCAGAAGAGCAAGCCGGGCTTTTTCTCTTGGACGCCGTCCATAGACGTTGACTCTATATGCAATATCATTCACACCGTCTGAGATGTCGCAAAAATTCTGATTTCCACTGATAGTCCCAGTGCCACATCCGAAGCTCTCTCCGGTCTGGTAGATCAGTTGAGTAGCGCAGTGTGCACGGTGTCCTGTTGGATTACGGCCACTAGGGCTCTAACTACTGCTAGGACAGTTTGTTCCCCATTACTGCTCCAACTGTGTTTTGACTGATTTTGAATCGGAAACCTTTCTGTATCCTTTACCATGTTTTTGAAGTCACAGTCAGATTTTTCAGTTTGCAGGCATGCAGATAGACAAAGCCCATAAGTCCAAAACTGAGAACATTCTGCTCTTCCCAGGTCATTTTATCACCGTGTTCATGCACTTAGGCTAATGGGAATCAATTTTTGCGTCAGTGATCACAGGTGTTTTCACTTTTGTTACATTGAGTTTTTATTTTGGGGCCTGTATTTTT
>NC_137520.1:8322711-8445211 GCF_041902795.1 Electrophorus electricus | reverse complement strand
ACTTTTTTGTACCATCTGCACCTTCTCTCTGGCTCTCTATTGCTCTGTCCTTGTTTCCAGCCTTTCTATCTTTCTTTCTATCTTTCTATCTTTCGTTCTTTCTTTTCCCCTTCTTCCTGTACCTATTTTAACTCTGGGTGCTTGCTGTGGAGAGGAGCGCTTGCGCTCTCTCTCTCTCTCTCTCTCTCTCTCTCTCTCTCTCTCTCTCTCCCTCTCTCCCTCTGCTGCATACTTTACATTCAACGACGCACCACTGCTACTGCCCTGTGACCGAGCTTCCAAATAGCTCTCTTTCAGTTGTCCATTCTCTCTCTCTCTCTCTCTCTCTCTCTCTCTCTCTCTCTCTGACAAACACACACACACAACAACACACACATACACAAGCACACACACACAGACACACACACAGACGGTTCTCCTGGATTTTCTTGTGAGCAAACAACTGCCAGATGAGGGCCAAAACCAGTTCAGTGCCGTTCTCCTCTCACTTTGACTGCTTTCTCAGAATGTGTGTGTGTGTGTGTGGGGGGGGGTGTGTGTGTGGGGGGGTGTTGTGGGTAGCG
Organism: Electrophorus electricus; assembly: GCF_041902795.1. NCBI lineage: Eukaryota > Metazoa > Chordata > Actinopteri > Gymnotiformes > Gymnotidae > Electrophorus > Electrophorus electricus. The sequence goes on along the minus strand of NC_137520.1, from coordinate 8,444,648 downwards.
GGTGGGATGGGGCAGTTGCTTTTCGTGAGACGGTGGCACTTTCTCCCTTCTGCCCCAACCCATGTCATCCCTCCCCTGGATGAGGAACGGTGACAAACGTCTTGAGTCATGGGCCAACGTGCTTATGGTTTCTCTTCATTTCAAAGCTTTGTTTAACCTGGTATCTTCAGACCCCAGCTGTGCACATGTCAGAAGCTCTTTGAGAATGTTCAAAGAGAACACACATGCTCACCAACAGGAGAAACTTTAAATGCTAAAAATATGGTCTGTGCAATGAGGACTTAAAATTTTACATTTAGACTAAACCACTTTGGCTCAAACCACCATTTGTTCCATAAGAAACAGAATTTTTTATCAGTGATCAAAAAATGAGACCATGGCAGTAGAAAGACAGAGGAGACACTGAAGTCTGTAGTCATAGTGTTTCAGAGTGGCTCAAAGCTTCAGACCATCCCCTCAGTACCACGTGCTGTGAATGTAATCCCCCAGGTCTGTAGGCTAAACGAAAAGCTAAATGGTTTTTTGTAGTAGGAGTGTGAGGTTACAATGGGGAGAGTGGCTTTAGAGAAACCTGAAGGTGTGTTTTTAAATGAAATATTTGCAGGACAACTGCTTTCGCAACGCCGAACTGCAGCCCAAGGTCACATTTTATTGGGAGAGCTGTAAACTTGCCAGTATTAACTCAGTTTTAGCTGGTCCGACTCACCACCCATGTTAGATTGGCTTTTCGCACAAAGAATTTTACTGATCAGAGTAAAACAAAAAACAACAACAACAAAAAACCCTCTCGTTTAACATCCTAGACAACAGAGCATTTTTTTTTTCCCTTATTAAAAATAAAATGACCTACTCAGATATTCATTTCAGAATCTGTTTGCATGTTTCCTGGCAAAAACCCATTGAATTTGTTTTTACCCCACTAATTCTCTGGGTGTGGAACTTTATTACTGGTGAGGCTGAACGCTGCTCTTCTGTCATTCATTAGTTCTGCGATACAGACTGATGACGTTGACAGACGTCTGAAGCCCGTTTCCTGCGTCCAATACACCTTCCTTGTCTTCCTCTTCCTTTAAGAGAGTGGAAGTGCCACTACATTAGACGCAGGACTGAGTGGTGTCGCCCGTGCCTGTGAAACTCAGTGTCCTGCTCTGTTTCAGGCCTCACTTACCCTGTGCCTAGCGCTTCACTTTTGGCTTAACAGATGGGGTCCAAATGCATTTGACCCCATGGAAAAATGATCCCATCCCACAGATGTGACTGAGGGATGGAGACATTCATAGGCGGGGTTGACTTCTGCCTGGACTCTGCGTTCTTGTGCCTGGACCCTGTGCTCTTGTGAGTCAATGGCACAGTCCAGCATAAAGACCCAGTACTGGGCATGGTTCAAATGTTTTTACAGACAAGTGATGAATGGGTTAATTTAATGATGCCACCTGCCATATGCTGCTATATGCAGCAGAAAGATGGGCGTGCGCGTGCGCGTGCGCGTGCGTGCGCATGTGCGTGCGTGCGCACGTGTGTGTCTGTGTGTGTGTAAAGCTTTTTCTTATTGCCTTACCTCCTTTTTTCATATGGATAAATATTTTGATAAGTTGTTTTTCGTATTAGCTATTTTGTATGCAACAGTAGTTTGTGTGCAGTTGTGTGTGTGTGTGTGTGTGTGTTGTATGTGTGGGTGTGGGTGTATTAACTAATAATAATTACATGTTCATCTGTCCCTATCTATTTGAAATCTGCCTGGTAGATCTTTACGCCTCTCACCATACGCACACGCACACGCACACACACACACACACACACACACACACACACACACACACACACACACACACTGCATCTCAGTGTAAAAGGATAAGTTCACTTGTGCAGCTTAAGGGAAAGCCAATACTCTGTGGCTACATTAGGAAGAGTAATAAGTGCTTTAGTTCATTTTATCTAGCCGGTAATTGGGGAGTGTTGTACCCAGATCCATAACTCACATGATAATTGTGCAAACACATATCTTGATAATAATTATAGCAATAATTAGACTAAAAATAAGTGCTGGATTAGTTTTCATTGCCAATATTACCAGCAGTAGTAGCTGACATAAAGTAAATCCTTGCCCAGTGCAGATTTTTTTATTAGCAGAACAGAGACTAATCTGCCCATTGGAAACCTATTGGTATCAAGTTTATACCTGGGGGATGGTTATTGTTTCTATCTTTTCATCTTTGCTTGTAATGTGTAATCATAGCACAAATTTAGCAGATGTCCACAGTGAGTGGTGATTGTACAGTGATTGGTCAGTGGTGATTGTACAGTGTACAGTGAGTGGTGATTGTACAGTGTTCGGTGGGTGGTGATTGTACAGTTTGTGGTGATTGTACAGTGTACATTGAGTGGTGATTGTACAGTGTACAGTGAGTGGTGATTGTACAGTGAGTGGTGATTGTACAGTGTACAGTGAGTGGTGATTGTACAGTGGGTGGTGATTGTACCGTTTACAGTGGGTGGTGATTGTACAGTGAGTGGTGATTGTACAGTGTTCAGTGAGTGGTGATTGTACAGTGTTCGGTGGGTGGTGATTGTACAGTTTGTGGTGATTGTACAGTGTACAGTATGTGGTGATTGTACAGTGGGTGGTGATTGTACAGTGAGTGGTGATTGTACCGTGTACAGTGGGTGGTGATTGTACAGTGAGTGGGGATTGTACAGTGTTCAGTGGGTGGTGATTGTACAGTTTGTGGTGATTGTGCAGTGTACAGTATGTGGTGATTGTACAGTGAGTGGTGATTGTACCGTGTACAGTGGGTGGTGATTGTACAGTGTACAGTGGGTGGTGATTGTACAGTGAGTGGGGATTGTACAGTGTTCAGTGGGTGGTGATTGTACAGTTTGTGGTGATTGTGCAGTGTACAGTATGTGGTGATTGTACAGTGAGTGGTGATTGTACCGTGTACAGTGGGTGGTGATTGTACAGTATGTGGTGATTGTACAGTGAGTGGTGATTGTACCGTGTACAGTGGGTGGTGATTGTACAGTGGGTGGTGATTGTACAGTGAGTGGGGATTGTACAGTGTACAGTGGGTGGTGATTGTACAGTTTGTGGTGATTGTGCAGTGTACAGTATGTGGTGATTGTACAGTGGGTGGTGATTGTACAGTGTACAGTGGGTGGTGATTGTACAGTATGTGGTGATTGTACAGTGAGTGGTGATTGTACCGTGTACAGTGGGTGGTGATTGTACAGTGTACAGTGAGTGCAACATGCTTTTTGCGGAGGTGCTGGAAGAATAGACTGAGCCGGCGTGTATACTGAGCTGCAAGTGTGCTCTCGTGTTTGTGGTGTGTATGTGCACGTGTGTGTGTGTGTGTGTGTGTGTGTGTGTGTGTGTGTGTGTGTGGGGCTGTCGCCTCTCCTCTTCCCTTTTCTGGCCTGGTTACACAGGGGGCAGCTATAAAAAGAAAGGACCCTGTCAGCTCATGATTTAGCTCTGTGCCTGCACGACCACAGGCCTGAAAGATACGGGCCAGGGGGCCAACTGAGTTTACTAAACTTTCACAGGGGACCAAAATAGACCTACTGTGTGTGTGTGTGTGTGTGTGTGTGTGTGTGTGTGTGAGTTCCTGTGCATGTGTAGGTCTGATCGTAGGCCAGTGGGTGAGTTTGTTTTCAATTTGTACGCTCTCGATCATGTTGTGAAGCCATTCATTTTCACGGCCTCCTAAGGCATTGCTGCCATATGCTATAGCCATGCTTTGCTCTTACTGGGGAAGGAGAGCCCATTACGGGTCGATGGGTGCCCCAAACACCGGGAGAGAGAGGCAGACAGAGTGAGCAGCAAATATCGGGGGGCGGTGGGGGGTGATCAAGGACCAGGAAACTGGGGAGTGAAATAGACAGAGAGAGAGAGAGAGAGAGAGAGAGAGAGAGAGAGAGAGAGAGAGACTTCCCTATACCTGCCCCGCACAACAACAAATCACAGCAACCTTGTTGTACAGTTCTGTGGAGGCCTAGGTCTATACATGCTTACTGCTCAGCTCTTGGGTGTAATGTAGTCGACTGTGCTATTACTGACATGGACATTTCCTCAGTCAGTCCACAGTTACCGTTATCAGACCGGTGCCAAATTAATGCTTCCTAAGGAGAATTCCACAATTAGACTCCTAAAAGTGTGTCAGAATTCAGTTCTAGAGAGATTGCTAACCTTATTAGAAAGATATTAATCTGGCAGAAAAACAAATTGAACAAATTTTAAACAAATCTGCAATCAAAGCAAACCTTACTAACAAGCAAAAAATAAAATAAAATAAAAATGGTTTGATAAGAAATGTCAAATTTTAAGAAAATGTAAGAAAAGCTATCCAATCATAAACATTGAGAACCACTCGAGAAACACTGAGAAAATATTGTGAAACACTTAAAAAATACAAGAACATTTTTAATAAAATTAGCAAGATTGCTGAAAATTCTATTCATCAAAACAAGTTCTGGGAAATATGGAAGAGTTAACACACATCAAAAGCACGATATACCAATACAGAATAGTTTTACATAGAAAACTCACTTTGAAAATTTATTCAAGGAATTTTCATCAAAAAATCTTACAGGCATCCAAAACATGTATGAACTAAATTAAACCCTTTCAAATCAGCCATCAAATATAACTAAAAGCCCCTTGATCATGAAATTACCCCCCAAAGAATTGGCAGATACACTCCAGATGCCTAAAATGAAAGAAGGCACAGGGCCCTGACCGCATTAGTGCTGAGATGGTGAAGAACAGCTTGCCTGACCCTTTAGTAAGGGCCTTACTAAAACTCTTTAACTAAAACTCTTTAACTAAAACTCTTTCTTCAAGATGGCTGCTTTCCTGAAGCCTGGAACATGGGGTTGATATCCCCAATCTATAAGAGTGGAGACAAATTTGACTCCAGCAACTACTGAGGCATCTGCGTGAGCCGTAATCTAGGGAAGCTTTTCTGCTGTGCCGTTAATACCCAGATACAGGCCTTCCTTACAGAACAGTGTCTTGAGTAAGAGTCAAATTGGATTTTTATCAAATCAGCCAAACTATGGATTATATTCACACCCTACTCACCTTAATCAAACAGCATATACACCAAAACATAACAGAAAAGTATTTGCAACTTTTCAAAAAAAAGATTTATATCTGGCACACTGGACTATTTCATCAAATTGTAACATTTGATGTAGGAGGTATCTGACATCATCAAATCTATAAGTTTGAATAATAAATCCAGAATAAAACTTGGCAACAAAAGAATAGAATACTTTATTCATTTACATTTACATTTTACTCAGGGGTGCAGAGTGAGACAGGGCGGCAGCTCGAGTCCAACCCTGTCCAACATTTATATAAGTTGGCGGTCTCACTGGAACAATCTGCAGCCACTGGACTCACGCAGAGCAATACAGAAGTAAAATATATGCTCTTTGCAAATGATCTGCTGGTTCTGTCCCCCACAGAACCGGGACTACATACAGCAGCAGCTGGACCTGCTGGAGCAGTTCTGTCAGAACTGGGCCCTGAGAGTCAACTGGACAAAATCAAAGTGGTAATCTTCCTGAAAAAATGTTAGGCCTTGAGAAAGCAGGTACCTTTTCAATCAGGAAATGATGTTCATTACATCATGATTACCTCGAGCCGAAAAAAAAATCATGAAAGGTTTTTTATGAAATTAGAAATAAACATTTTTGATAGCATGTGATAGTGTCATCGCACTTGTCGAGCTGTATAAAAGTGAGGTATGGGGTCCACTCAGTAAACATGCCTACACTAGATCGCACAAGCATCCCACAGAGTCCTTGCATGCTGAATTCTGCAAAATTATAATAAAGTTTCAAAGAAATTAACTAATGTATGTAGAGCAGATTTTGGCTTATTTACATTGATTTTTCCCAGTAATTAAATATCTTTAAAGTTTTGGCTGCATCTAAACTTCTAAATTAACATACAACACAATATGAAGCATTTAGAACCCAAGAGCCCAGCCCTAAAACAAGCCCCCTGTATCAGCTGGTACTGAGATAAACCAGCCTACTGACCCTTATCACACAGCAGCCTCAGTCCAGTCTGAGTTAACCAAATTCCCAAATAAAGCAGAGGCCTATCTGGAACACTGGGACTACGACACCAAAACTCTAAATTACAGATCTATCAAGCCCTAAACAGAGAATATGAGTTAGCAGAATATCTCTTCACTGTTAGCAGCACATTCACATCAGCAGAGACAGATCAATATCAGCAGAGACAGCTCCTTACCGAGTACAGGCTGTGGGTCCACAATCGGGCCACAGAAACAGGAAGATACAAACAGTCCTGGTCCAGGGAGAAATAACTGTGTGGTCACTACGAGAGCAGTGTGGATAAGACAGAACAGCACTTTCTCCTCCGTTGTGAAAAATTCAACAAGATTAGCCAAAATTTCACAGTAAAACTCAAGAGAATGTGACATTTGCCACCAATCTAAAAAAAAAAAAAAAAAAATCATTGTCCTTGGAGAAGGAAACACATCATCTCTTACTGCAGAAATATGTGGCAACATGTCACATACCTGAGAGACAGTGAATAATGCACTCTACACCAGTACAGCCACCATACCTCTCACTGTATATAATAATTATCTATATCCTGTTAATATATTGACTGTTATTAGGCAAGGCAAATTTTTATATAGCACCTTATACAGGGTTACAGTACATGCTTTACAAGTACAGGCTTTATATTATATTATCACAAAAAAATCTAGTTTATTATCATTTATTGTCACATTTTTACTTTTATTATTATTTTCTTAAGAGCCATTATCTAAAAGCACTATTTTTTATTTCCACAGAATATGTTCAGTTTCAAACTTTATTTGCTTTGGCAAAATTGTACCTGACACAGACATGCCAGTAAAGCTACCCTGAACTGAATATTGAACGGAGAAACAGAAACAGAGAGGGAGGATGATAAAGTCATCGGCAGGGTGGCTGATCACAGGCTGCATGTGATCATGAAGCCAATCACTGGTAAACCAACTAGTGGTCTCCACCGGGCCAACGACGCAGGTCTCTGAGCGCTTGGGGTGCATGCGAGCGCTCTCAGCCCAAACCCCCAGCCAATGGCTGGGCTCAGAGAGGACAGCTTGACTGATCCCACACCTTCTGCAGCTCCCCGCACTCAGGAGAATGTTAATAGCACTCTGCGTCTCTGCGTCCTGCCTGCGCGCTTCCACTGACTGCAGTCCCACAGCACCCCAGTGGAGCGGTCTCGCTCGCGCACACACACACACACACACACACACACACACACACACACACACACTGCGTACACACACATATACATGTATGCACACTAACTGTATACACTCATATGAATGCCAAAAGTTAGGGGCAGACCTGTATTATTTACAATAGCAACGGGCTGTTAATGTGCTTGTCATTCACACCCAGTACAGGGGTCTCCCGGTTCCTCACTGCATCTGCCCCTGACCGCTCTGTAAACCCATATGCAAAAGTCTGTATGAACCCAGTGAGAGTCACACACTATATCTATCTCAGGAGTGATCGATCGATAGATAGATAGAGAAGTAAAGAAAGAATACAATATGTCAAATACAACATTGTGAGTGTGTGAGGATAAGGGGAATATATAATTTTGTAAATCTTTATTGAATATTAAAGGCACATGATATAAAATTCATGAAGAACTAATATATGTTTCATGATAACCAACACTTTTTTTATATCAGAACAGACCATCATCACCTTTTTTCCCCTCACACGGATACCTTCCTAATTACACCCTTCTGGATTACAGACAGCGTTTTCTTACTTATTCTTAACTTTCCTTTCAGTCGTTTAATATTTCTGTGCTTGTGTTCCTTAACGAAGAGCCTTCTCTGTCCAGGGCTCCTTTCTGGAGCGCGTGCTGGTGCAGTCACACCACACCCAGGCAATGCAGCTGAGCAGTGCAGTGGCCAACAGTGGTGCACATTCCCACATCAGTGCTGCACTGGACGGGAACTTCATCATTGTCACGTGAAAGCGCATGAGATAGTTAGAGTACAGTGTCTCGCACACCGTGGATCTGCAATCTGCCCATGTTGTATTGCAGGGAGAAAGAGAGAGAGAGAGAGCAAGGGGGAGAGTAAAGGAGGGAGAGAGAGAGAGAGAGAGAGAGAGAGAGAGAGAGAGAGAGATGGAATGAACGAAAAGACAAATGAGAGTTTCAGTGCTGTCACTTTTGTTCAGCTTTGTGTGTTTGGCCAGTCATTTATTACAGACCAGTGGCTGTGAGTTACACAAGGAAACAAGCAGTAATGTTTCAGACACTCTGATGCGCTCTCTCTCTCTCTCTCTCTCTCTCTCTCTCTCTTTCTCTCTCTCTCTCTCTCCATGAGGAAAGCCTCTCCTTATGAGACTCATTCCATGCACTCTGGTCAGAATGCTGCTCCTGCAATGCAGTAAGCAGGCAGAGTGCATAGATGGAAAGTACTCCTCACACACTCTCTCTCACACACACACACACACACACACACACACACACACACACACACATATGCTTTATTGGCTGAAGACAACTGCTCAATCTTCTGGTTTATCAACACTTTAACAGTGACAGCCACTGTCACTACATGTGTTTTTAGATTTGTAAAATCAGAAATATCACTCTTCCTGTTATTCCCAAAGTGATTGTTTAGCAGTGGCTTTAAGTGTTGAGTGTATGTATGTATGTATGTATGTATGTATGTATGTATGTATGTATGTATGTATGTATGTATGTATGAAGGTGTGCATTTGTGTGTTTGAAAGTTCATATTACTTTTCCTCAGTAGCAGTTACAGCAGCAATTTCCAGCGATCAGAGGTCTGGCTTCCCTAGTCATCAGTCATGGTAAAGGAGACTAGGTGGGAAGCTCTGAGGAGCTGTCAGTAATATGGACCGTCCCCCGATCACTTCATTAATCTCCGCCTCCTTCCCTCCTCATCTCCCCAGTCGCATTGTCCCTGAGCACAAGCAAGTCCAGGTCTCTGCCACTGTACCAAGCTGGTTCTGGGAATGGAGCCAAAATGGACGGACGTGCAGTATACCACGAGTTTCAACTCCAGTTAAAAATGGACAACTTAAAATAATATATTGGACAGAAGAAGAGATGAAAGTGATGACAGAGGAACAAAGGAAAGATCAGCCGCTCCTTTGTCACCTCGTCTTGGCGACAGCCACGGCTTGGCCGTGTTGCCCTGCTGCCTGTGCCCCCACAATGCCCTGCTGCTCCTTGAGTAGCATCGTTATTTAGCTTTCTGTCAACGTATTGGCAGCCACTTCTACTTTCTTTGCCACTGTGCAAACAATCTGTCTTTCACTTACTCCATTCTTTCTTTTTCTTTCTTTCTTTCTATTCACAGACACAGATTATACATTATACTTTTATACATTATACACAGACTATAGATTATACGTTTCTCTTTTTCTCTGGCACTGCATCAAATGGTACATAAACACACATTTGAACTTAAGTTTTCCTTTGTTTGTTTGTTTTTGCTACATTACCATGTTGGCATAAGACACTCTTAGTAATCAAAATTAACAGTCTAAAGCCAATTATAAGGACATTAATTAATTAATTAATCAGCCATGCCTGCAAATGCATGAATAGTCCCCAAAGCTTATTACTGACTGTTCTCTTTTGGAGTAGCTAAACTTATACACAGGGCTTAATTTCTGATAACTGATACCTTCTAGAGCTGAGTGGGTTTCAGTGTTAGACAGACAAGTGGATATTAATCATTTTATTCATGTTAAGCAGCTATTAATTATAACTTTTAATGTAGTAGCACAGGCTAACAAACCTTGCCTTTTGAAACAAGTTTATGCTTTACATTTATGTTAGCAATTCTTTTATTGTTTATCCACAACTGTTTAGTTGACTGTGATAAACACAGAACACCAGGGACTTGCAGAGCTTCCTGGAGCTGGTATTTTAATATTGCTACTTGCTCCCTGCTGTATTGCCTGAAAGCCAGCAGGCTGGGGGGTGTTTCATGAAAGGTTACGTGACACTTTTTAAATACACCTAAATGCAATGCAAAAGCAAAAAACAGACTATATCCAGTTACACAGTAAATGGTTCCAGTAATCTTTCCAAAGTGGTACAAACAGGAAAGTGTTTGCTCTATTATTGGGAATTCACTAATTTGATCCTGATGACGCTACTGTCATTCCATTGTCGGGACTCCAGTGAGGCAAAACTGGCACTGCTCTCTGTGATACTAGCCAATAGTGCACATCTGTGTGCTTGAGCTTGCTGACAAGGGCAGTTAGTGCTTTCCTCCAAGTGCATTTAGCTGCCCTGTATCACCTCATGGGCAGCAGTTCAAAAAGATGTGGTGTTTGGCACAATGTGTCTTGGAGGAGTCATATACTCACCTGAACCCTCCAGGGTTGTGGTTTGACAGGACAGTGCTAACTAGCTGACATGTGGGAATTGGCATCATGACTAAACATTAGGGAGAAAATAAATTCCAGTCACAAGGTTTCAGCTCGACACATATTGTATGGGTATTGTTAGTTTTCACTCGTACATTAGGAATGTTTGGAGCTTGTAATCCCCCATAAAAACATCAGAGGGGCATGTGCACAGATTAAATACAGTGCATAAGGAAAGTTTTCAGACTCCTTCAAGTCTTCCACATTTTGGTAAGTTTTAGTCATCTTAAAATTCATTCTCATTTCTCAAACTCTTTGCTGATCATCTTAAAATTCATTCTCATTTCTCAAACTCTTTGCTGATCAATATAGACTCATTACTCCCAATAACAAAGCAGAAACAGTTTTTGGAATGTTTGTAAATTTATTAAGAAAATCAAACTGAAATGTTAAAGCACCTTTGGCAGCAATTTAGCCTTTAGTCTTGGCACACCATTCAGTTGAGGTTTTTTCTCCATTCTTCTTTGCAGAATAGTTCAAGATCAGCAGGTTGGATGGGGAGCATGAGTACACAGCTATATTCAGGTTACTCCAAAGATGCCAGACTTTTCCCAAAGTCACTTCCGCTTTATTGGTGGTATGCTTCAAGTCCGTGCCTTGTTGAAACATAAACCTTTATCCCATCCTGAGATCTTGGGCACTTTGGAAAAAAGGCTTTCATCCAGGACTGCTCTATATTTCTGTGCATCTATCCTCTCATTTATCCTGACTAATCCCTTGGTCTCTGTCATAGAAAATCATCCTCACCCCATGATGTTCCACCATTGGGTTGGACTGTATGGGTGGTTGAAGGTATTAATGATGTGTTCCTCAGTGCTTGGTTTCCTCCATACATGCTACTTGAAATTGTGACCTAATAGTTCAATTTTATTTTTTTAGACCAGAGGATCTTGCTTCTTATGGTCTGAGAGTTGTTCAGGTGTCTTTTGACAAATTGCAAGAGGACTCTAATTTGTCTTTGAGTGAGGAATGGCTTATATCTGGCCATATAAAGGCCTAATTGAGTCTAACACTGATGGTTGTCCTTCTGTAAAGTTCTCCCATCGCCACAAAGGAACCCAGGATCTTTCATAGTTACCGTTGGGTTCTTGGTTACCTGTGTGTCCAAGGCTCTTCATTCCTGATTACTCAGTTTGGCAGGCTGGCCAGATCTACTAAGACTGATGGTGGTTCCAAATTTCTTCCATTCAAGAATTATGGAGGCTACCATGCTCCTGGGCACTTTCAATGCTGCAGACCTTTTCTATGGGCTATTCTCCCATGGACAATTTTATGGACAATTTTCTCATGTCATCATTCATCTGTGTGTGCCTTTCCTAATGTCCCATCACTTCAGTTAGGTGCAGGTGGACAATAAAGTTCTAGAAGTATTTGAAGGACTGATAATGGAAGCAGGACATTAAATCATCAAATCACCACCAACATAAAAACAAGCCATCAAGGAATTGGGCTCATTGAAGGAAGGGAAAGCCACAGAGCACCATGTTTGGGCTCATGCGTTTTCTCCCTGCATTTCATTAGCTTACATACAGCTTACATTTTGCACATCATATGCAGTGCACAGAGCTGGGTTGGGACTAGCCATACCGAGCTGCACAGTTCTCTGTTTAGGCAAACTGCTCATTTTCATTAACATGACTGATGAAGTCATGGTATATTGTTCGCCTCCTATTGATGTGACTCAGATTGAGTTTAGTGTTAACCTAATGCTAGACCCACTGAGCGGTGGTACATGTTGAGTTGTAGCGTGGTTCACAGGCACGTTTCACTGTGGCGGAGATTTTTGCAAACTGCTACATCCTATTAGGCTTCATTATAATAGGATTGTGTCTTATAGTAGGATGGTGTGTTTAATTTGCTTCTGTGCCTTTGTCTTTCCTTTTTGTAAAATATGGAGAAACATGACAGACGGGTTCCTTATCCAGGATGTAACCCTTTAGTAAGGTTAACCTCAGTAACAACAAACCACACGTACAAAGAAAATAAAATATATAAAAATAAAGAACAAAACTAGTCACTTCAAAATATGCCTGATCAGCACAACATGCTGTGAGAACATCACCACCAGGGACTAATCACCCACCCTCACAGAGCACGCAGTACCTACACATAAACAAAAGTGAAAAAAGAACACACAAAATAAACCCCAAATGACTAAATAACTGCAACTTACACCAAGTAAATACTAAAATCAGCTGGTTAAAGCAAATGTAATTTTCTGTTTATTGTACTTACCTCAGTTAGGCTTCTAAACAAGATCAGAGGTCTATAAATGAAAAAAACAAATGAGGACAAATAGAGTAAAAATGAAAATGCAGATCTCTGAAGCAGTTAAGAAAATCCAGTTACAGAAAAGTAACAGTCTGAGAGAGTCAAAACAGTCCACCCAGCTCAATAAACAGCTGCATCATGGAGAGAAACTGAAATCAGTTCCACATTCATATTCATTCCATCTCCACGTGGACAAAAACGTCTGCTTTGTCACCATAAAGGACACAAAATTTTATTCTTGGGAGCAGACTGTGTAGGACTAACACAGCAATAGTATATATTACAACCATCAGTATTGTTTATAAAATGAAACCATCAACTGATTATACCCACACACCAAGGAGAGCTCTCTAATGGATGATGCTATCAGCTGCTATGCTCAGATTAAACTGCAAAACCAAATACCACAAACTGAGAAACAATAACGCCATAAAAAAGAAGGTAAAGTTTAGCTCTTTGACCAAACATGTATCTGAAACGTAGTGAACACAGCCTGAGGTCTATACAACAGCTCCAAAGCCAGGCACAGTGAATATACAGTACAGAGGGACAAATGAAGTCAAAAGCCAACAAGAACAGACTACATAACAAGCACTTCCCATGAGACAGGCCAGTACCAAGACATGGCAAGGCTTCCCAGGTGCAGATGTTCAAGTGGTGCCTATCTGGATCATTTATATAGAGAAGTGTGACTGTATTATTCTTCCTTGCAACTGTATCACATTTTGGAGTAACAAACACATCTTCGTAATATAAATGATAAAATAATTTATTTTTCAAATGTTTATTTGAAAGCATTTAAAATGTCAAGTGCAATGCAAAAAACTGTAGTTTCCAACAACAAAAAAAAAAAAGCTGACTCCAAAACTAGACAAGTTACATCCAAACAGAGTAAATATCAGACAGTGACATCTGGTTTGTATAGTCCAGTCCCAAATATACAAACATATAATGTAGAAAATATACAAATATTTAAAAGAATAATGTATAAACACAATTTATATATTAATACATTATAATATAATGTATTACATTATATTATAATATACATGTATAACATTAAATGAAATAATTAAATTATCATTATCAACCTAATTGGCTTTTAGTATGATGCCAGATTGGTTAGCAATGCTGACTGGCAAAATAAGCTGAACTGGATGTGGCATACTAGAAAAAGATAACCCTTGCCCTCCCACAACTGGACACCTCATCATCTCCAAAACACATTTTAAAGCCTACACTATATGGACAAAAGTATTGGGACACACCTCTTTCAGGTGTTTCATTCAGTCTCTTCGCCATAGGTGTATAAAATCAAGCACCCAGAAATGCCGTCTGTCTTTACAAACATTTGTGAAAGAATGAGTTGTTCTAAAGAGCTCAATGAATTTGAGCGTGGTACTTAAATTTGATGCAACTGTTTCAATAAGTCAGTTCATGAAATGTCTTCCCTTCTAGATATTCATTGATCAACTGTGAGTGATATTACTGATAAGTGGGAGTGTTTAGGAAACACAGCAACTCAGCCACTAAGTGGAAGGTTATGTAAAGTTACAGAGCGGGGTCGCGAAGTGCTGAGGAGCATAATGTGTAAAAGTCGCCAGCGCTCTGCTGACTCAATAAGCGCAGAGTTACAAACCTCCTCTGGCGTTAACTAGCGCAAAAAGTGTGCAATGAGAGTTTCATGGCATGGGTTTCCATGGCTGAGCAGTTGCATGCAAGCCTAACATCACCTTACACAATGCCAAGCATCGGATGGAGTGGTGTAAAGCATGCCGCCACTACACTCTGGAGCAGTGGAAACATGTTCTGTGGAGTGAAGAATCACGCTTCTCTATCTGTCACTCTGATGGACAAGTCTGGGTTTGGTGAATGCTAGGAGAATATTACCTGCCTGCCTGCATTGTGGCAACTGTAAATTTAGGAGGTAGGATGGATAATGCTATGGGGCTGGCCTAGCCCCCTTTCCTCCAGTGAAGGGAAATCTTAATGCTTCAGTATTGCAAGACATTTTTTGGCAATTATAGGCTTCCAATTTTGTGGGGCCAGTTTGGGGAAGGCCCTTTTCTGTTCCAGCATGACTGTGCCCAAAGCAAAGACCGTAAAGGCATAGTTGGGTGAGTTTGGTGTGGAAGAACCTGACTGTCTTTAATTGTCCCGCCCTGCCCTGTCCTCATCCCCACCCAACCCCTTTGGGAAGAACTAGATCAGAAATTGAGAGCCAGGCCCTCTCGTCCAACATCAGTGTCAGTCCAAATGCACTACTGGATAAATTGGCAAAAATCCCTACACCCACACTAAAATATTGTAGAAATCTTGTGCATCTGATGCCAAGGGAAAAGAAGGTGGATAATCTGACCTGTCACCATGCTGAAAGCTGCAGATAGGTCCAGCAGCATGAAGATCAACAACCTGGCAGTCTTGCTTTTCATAACTCCACCATACTGGAACATTTTACTATGATTCATGCTCATCTTAAACTGAATTCCATTTTTTTCACATCAAAAAGATTTTTAAAATGTATTAAGTAAAAGACTGAAATATTGCATCTACATAAGTATTCAGAACCTTTGTAATCTTTTGACATACTACTTCTTTCAAGCACGTTTATAAATTCATTGGAGTTCAGCTGTGCCTAACTGAATTGATAGGACATAATTAGGAAAGGCATGGACACAACTCTATAAGATCTCACAGTTGGTGAAGCCAACCAAGCCCTGAGGTCAAAATAATTGGCAGTAGAGTTGCAAAACGAGATTGTGTCAAGGCACAGATCTCAGAAAGGATCCAAAAAAGTTTCTGGAGCATTTAAACTGCCCAGGAACATGGCAGCCTTCATCATTCTCAAATGGAAGACGATTAGAACAGTCCTCCTTGATCTAGCTGCCCAGCCATGCTGAGTAATTGGCAATGAAGTGCCTTAGTCAGACAGGTAACCAAGAACCCAGTGTTCACTTTGAATGAGATCCAGAGTTCCTTTGTGAAGATGGGAAAACCTTCCAGATGAACAACCTCCAGACTTTATGGTAGAGTGGCCAGATGGAAGTCATTCCTCACTAAAAGAGTAGAGCCTACATGGAGCTTGACAAAAGGCACGTGAACAACTCTCAGACCATTAGAAGCAAGAGCCTCTGGTCTGATGAAGCAAGGATTGAACTATTTGGCCACAATTAACAGTGCATGGGTTAACCTGTGCACTGGGCATGAAACTCATTAATACCATTACTATAGGCAAACAGGGTGGTTGAAGAGAAGATGGATGCAGAAAGTGTAGAGCAGGCCTTTGTGAAAACCTTTCTCAAGGTTTAACAAGACAATGATTCTGTGAACGTCCTGGGACCTTATTTATAAATGGTGTGTACACCCAATAACAGGTCTGAAATGTGTGTATGAAACCACCTGCACAGAAACTGCGGTTTATAAAATACTTTGTTAAAAATCGGGTGTGCAATTACTAAAACTTTGACCCATGCACAGAGCCAAACGAAACATTTATAGAGTGAGAATTGATGACACCCTGGGGTAAAGTAGGGAATTGCAGCAAAATTTGCAAATCACTTGCAGCAAAATTTGCAAATCTTGACACAGTTCATATTTAAATGCAGCTCCATAATTACTGCATATAGGCTACTTATTCATGAAAAGCATTGGAGACTAAACAGTATCTTGTCTGATGTTTCTTGAGGGTTTTTTTTTTTTGTAGGCCAGTTAATTAGCCTGTTTCTCTGCATTCATATTTACTGCTCCAAATAACTATTTGCAGCGTTCAATTTGTTAAACCCCTATCTGAATAAAATTGCAACGTGTTATGGCTTTGTAATAGTGTAGATAATTGCAGGCTGTAAACAGCCTTAAAACAATTGCACATATTAACACAGGCTAGAAGGGAACTGGCATTGTTTATGACGCAGTGTTTTTTCTTATGCATTATTACAAGACCACATCAACCAAATAACATGTTTTAGAGACCACAAGGTTTTTCTAGTCAATGATGGTAACTGGCTAAGAAGCTGATTTGGATGTCCAAGGCCGCTGATATTCTTACACGGTGGGTGAATAGTCCAACCTCAAAGCACAATTTGCAGCAATGTCTGCTTTCCTAAAAGTAATCAACTGCAATCCTATTGCTGTAACTCCTGCAGGCAACAGCAGTTACTCCCTTAAGCATTGGTTCTAAACCCCCTTTTGGAACCAAAATGGTGGAGCAGAGATTCTTTAATGACTCGTCAGCTCTAGCGCGTTCTATTGTGGAGCGCAGCACTGGGATTCTAAAATGCAGCTAGTCATTGTCATCACTATCTCGCTCAATACTGAACAGGCCAACGCATATTTAAGTATTCATAAGGTAATTTGCATTGACCGTTTAAAGATATTTATGGGTGGTAAAAGGGTGGGATATGAATCTCATTTACCTGCACACGTTTTCAAGAAGTGATTTATAAAGAGGAAATGGTGTGCAGATGTGCATACTTAAGATTTAATAAATCTGAATTTTTCCAGGGTGTACACTTTCACACTGGAATCCATGCAGGGTTTGAAAATGAGGCACATGGAGTGATCACACCTGAACCCAACAGAGCATATCTGGACAGACCTGTAAATGTCTGCTTACTGTCATTCCCCATCCAACCTGGCTCAGCTTGAACAATTCTGTCATGAAGAATGGGAGAACCTTCTAACAGAAAGGTGTGCCAAGCTTAGAGGGTCATTCCCTGGAAGACACTGTCATTGCTGCCTTTAACCAAATATTAAGTGGTGGGTACGTAAATGGAGTAATTCCGTTTTTTATTTTTAATACATTTACAAAAACATTCCAAAAACCTGTTTTTCTTTATAATTCTGGATTATCTGCAGTTGATGATGAGAAGGAAAGAGCTGAATCCATTTTTATGAGAGTTTAAAACATGCCTAAATATGGAAGACTTGAAAGGTTCTGGAAAACTTTCCATATGCACGTTCCATATTCTAATATCCATCTGCCTCCCTCTGAAGACCTTTTTAAGCATCTCAGAGTTGGGAAACAGTTTTAAACAGCTTTAAAAGGTAATGCAAATGTAGTAATAGTTTTATGCATAGAAGTAAAAGTAACTTATAAAGAAAGCATCTACCTTCACCAGGATTTAGGAGATTTAGGAGTTCCCAGGTGCATTCAAGATGTGCGCACATTCCAATGAAAAAGATATGTTTGTAAGTGCTTAACCTCAACAAGCTTGTTGAGGCATGACATTAGGTTAGAAATTGAACACGTTTGGTGACTAACCAGGATGCAATCAGTACATTGGCAACTGAGAAAATTTTGGCATCTGAGAAAATGCGACTTTGGTTTAACGATAATATGAATCTGATTTCTGAGCACACTAATCAAACTATGATGACTCATATACATAGATGCAATCTTTTCTCCATTACTCAGCATAGTGTTATGCACAATTGCAAAATGCTAAAATTTAAATCGATTAAACCAATAAATACTTACTTTTTTATTTTGGTAATTGATGTTTTAGCCTATATCTTAAGTTAGCCTTAGAGAATCATAGTCTGCACACACAAATACAAGTGGGGCCATGGTTTTAATTTTTTTCATCATCAAGAATGTTGTTGCTGTCTGGTAAATGAGGTGTTTGACTGATTGTCAATGTACATGAACAGAACCTGCATACATTAGCCAGTGTTATCAAGCTAGCAGACATAGATAATGGACACCAAGGCATGAAAGAGCAGCCTCATTTGAACAAAATGTCAACAATTTCTCAGACTTTGCAGCCAAGCATGTCAGGAGGAAAACATGTATAAACTTATATTCTAGCAATGTAACAATAGGGTCTTTGTACATTACTGAATGCCTTCTCATAGTTGAAATGCATTTACAAAAGAGATGCAAGGTATTGCATAGATATGAAAGTCTCAAAACCCAGTCTTTGTGGACAAATACGTCAGAAATGAATGAAGCACAATAGCTTTCAAGCAGGCCTCATGAATTCAATGCATTTTTTCTCAGCAGCAAAACAAATAAAAGAAATGGCATTCTAGCCTCTTGTAAGAGATTCCCTTAAATATACCGGCCATGAACATTTGCATGGAAAATACTGTGCAGTTAATGGTGGTCCAGCAAAAGTAGACTTGCATCGTTGTATTTTTCGCAGCAAATGACAGGACTGTAACATGTGACAGGAAATATCCCGGTTCTAACAGTTTTTCATCCTGCATTAGCTAGGTCTTCCTCCAAGGAATACAAAGCAATATGCACCACTATTCTTGATAATTAGTTATACATCTGCCCCACACCACATCTTGTCTCTGGAAGTAATAACCTATATTCATACTCATCGTGAAATTTTAGATACATGCGCATGTGGGTGTCTAGGGCGGGATGTTGTCATTCTGCCTCACTTTCCAATGTAGGAAGCCTACTGAACACTGATAGATGTTCCTAATATAGCCGCATCAGTTCATGGGTAGGGCTATAGCCTCGGAATAATGATGCGAGAAACTCCCCAGGTGTGACATCAGTGCAGCCCCTAACCTTATGAGATATTACGATATCAAAAATAGACTTCCATGCATTTTCCCCTTAGCTGGAGTTAAAGCCAAAGCAGATGTTAATACAGCACTTTCCAAACGTGACCCATCGATTCCTCTGTTTCCCTGATTCTCTCGCCTCTCCCAGAAGTGCTTACGCATTGCGTGCTTCGGGGATGCCAGTACGTGTGACATCGTGTGGCTTAGCAAAGAAAAGGACCGATAAAGTGTTATGTGCTCATTTCCCCAGCGCTTGAGCAACACTGTCCCGTAAACCTCGCCCCCCACCCGGCCTTCTCCTCTTGCTGTGCCATTCCTCCTGTTTCTGATGTGGGCGATCACCACCAGATCCCAAGAAGCGTGGAACAACATTCAGCCTTTCAGCCTCCTTCTCCCACCTGTCTATATCACTGTGCTACAAGCCCACTGCACCAGCAGCTCAGGCCGACATGCATGCGCACCTCCCCCCCCCACCCCCAGGGTGTGACACTTTTTCCACTCCCCGTCATCCGAAAGGCCACGGCTGATGCAGCTCTTTAGCCGCCACGCTAAAGACATACGGCCTCTTCAGCTGACTGCGGTATTCTTCAGCCATAAAGATCCACTCTGCTCCTCTAGACACCGCATAAAACACCCCCCCCCCCCACCTGACACTCCCATCCCTGCACCCAGCACGTCAGCTCCTGCCCCTCAGCGGGGCGCCAGCCGTCTGCCAGAGCGTGCGCGAGGCCTGGGGTTGCCAGGGGCTGGCCTCGCGACACGGGTGTCAGTACTTGTGGGGAATTTTAGAGCTGGCTCGAGGCAGGGTACCGTGACTCTGTCCCTCAGCCTGAGCCTCTGCTATCGACGGCCCTAAAAACATTATGTCCCCAGATTTGTGGAGAGTTAAGTCAGCTTTAAGAAAAGTGTGGGGGGGTTGTACAAGTTTTAGTATCCTAAATTGTTGCTCCATCTGTGTCACCTCAGTCATCCTCGGGACACTCCCCTTTTTTCTCCCCACAATGCTCTCTCTCTCTCTCGCTCTCTCCCTCTCTCTGTCTCTCTCTCGCTCTCTCTCGCTCTCTCCTGCCGCTGCTAAATGGTAAAACCCTTCTTTCTATTCGTTACATTCCAGCGGAGCAGATGAAGAGGCTGTCTGTGTTTTCGATGCTCTCATCATTAGAAAGCCTAAAGCCTGCCTCTCTCTCCTGCCGAGGGAGGGGCGGAGCTTGGGTTTGGGCTTAACACATATACTTCACTTAAATGTGTCATGCAGGCGAAATTTATGGGTCTGGCCTATCAGTGGTGCTGTAAGGTTCACAAGCTGGTATTTTGTGCAGCTGTTTTATTCGCATTCTCCTGTATTAGCAAATCCCTCGCTGTCAATGTGGACCCTTAAAGGGTTCAACAGGGTTTGATGTAGATTTTTACAAGGCATTACTTGGTTGTAACACTGGGCAGTGCTATAGGAGTGATGACCCACAAGACTGCCACTGGGTCACATAATGTATTTGTGATGTATGGGAGTAAGATGGTTCCAGAACTTCTGTTCTGATGGTCTATTTAAAGTGAGAGCTTGTTTAATTGAGGTCAGAACTTTTATATTCCATTTGAGAATGCTGGAATGTGTGGTGGAAGGGCCAGCCGATGTTGACCATAAAAACCTGCTGCTTCAGGTTTGCTTTGTCAGACATGGAACGATGAATCTCAAAATAAGGAGCTATAGGAGGGGCAACTTTATTCAGCTGTGATGAATTATACTTGTCATACAATGAGTGTCTAGTGCATAGCCACATACACTTGTGGTGTGTGCGTGTGTGTGTGTGTGGGTGGGTGGGTGTGTGAGTGAGTGAGTTTGAGTCTGTGCATGCATTCCTTTTAGTTAAACAAGCTACTCCTCACCAGACGTGCTTACATCAAAGTCATAGAGAGAAACGTAAAGTAAAAATATCTTCTTTTCAGTACAAGAAAACAGTTCATGATAAACGTCATCTCGGCTGTGTGTGTGTGTGTCTTCGGGAGCATTCTGGTCATCTTGGCTTTTCAGTATATTTTGAAGAGAATTGAGCAGACCAGTAACAGGAGTGCGAGCAAGTTTGTTGCAAATTTGCATGTTATAGAAATACTGCACACCTTAAATAATTAATTTATGCCAGACTGAAGGGATACTTATGACTGTACTGTCACCTCCTTGTCATTCAATGCATCATATTTTGCCACTGGAAATATTCAGTTTCATTTTTTAAAATTAAAATACAACCTTCTATAAAAAGCAGTGTGCCTTTCACAAACTCATAGGCTGATTATAGAGATCATAGGCTGGGTCTGAATACTTTTGCAGATGAATCAGACCACTTCAGCAATGCAGATGTTCATTTAACATTGGCGATTCTGCTGTGTAGTCATTTTCGACATCAATCAAATTATCATTCCTACACAGAACACTATTCGCTGTTCTGTTTTACTTAATTGGTCCCCCAAGATTTCAGCTTCTGGTTTGTCAGCAAGTAGTCTGCCTGCCCCTTATAAAGCTCTCTCTCTCTCTCTGGGGCCACTGCTAATTTCTTGATTCCCATAATTGATAATTTATGTTTAAACGGCAAAAAAGCTTTGGCGTTTTTAAGAGAACACCATTTCCAATTTGCAATTTGGCCGGCTTCCAATTAGTCTTTTGAGGGGGGTCTCGCATTGATTAAAGCGACGATGTAACGACTGGCTGACGAGGCCGGATCTCATATACTCTAATCTCGTCTCTTCTCCCGCCAGCTCCCCCCTGTACCCACGTGTGCGCTCAATTCTCCCCCATTCCTTCCTTGGCCTCCTCGTTTTTTATATCGCTGCCCGGAGCAAGTGAAGGGGGCCGTAATGAATGTCAGGCGAGGGGCGTTAATAAATTAGCCACGCGTGTATCTCTGTTTATTAATGGCTGCAGTGGCAAATCCAACCCTCTTTAATGCATTTCACTTAGTGTTGCTTATGAGTGTGTTTCATAAAACATGGCAGCTTCTTACACGCTTTTTCCTGCGTTGTGATTTATTACTTACACGAGTGCACGCGCACGCCAATCCACATGGACTCGCACTCACACCCACATGCTTAACAGCTCAGCCCAGATGTTTCCTGTGAATACGCGTTCACGTCGGTGTGTGCGCGTGCATGCGTTTGTGCTGTGTAGTAAAATTACGCCGTTGCAAGGACTCCCTCAGCACCCATAAGCACGGCGTTTCTGCTTGTACATTAATATTTTATTCATACATTACGTCACCGACCACGCAACATGCAGCCACCCGTGTTTCTTACAAGCGTTGACACTGGACACTGTGCGTAAGTTTCACCTCGGTCATCTCCATGCTCGTGCTCCCTCATGTCGAGAACAACAACCTTTGTCACTCTGTCACTGTGCTCCACTCCCAGCGAGCAAACCCGCGTTGCACGTTAGCACGAATGAGGACGCTTCTGTGCTTTCACTGCTCAGTAAGACTCGCCCAGGGCCCTGACCTCAGCCTGACACCTCCGCCCCTCCCCATACAAATATACAGCGGTGTTTTTCCTGCGGTTGTATCCTCAGGTCATTTGTTGGAGCTCAGCAAGCCTGGAAGCACAGGCAGGAGAGAGAGGAAGAAAGATCAGAGCGAAAGAAAGAGAGAGAGAGAGAGAGAGAGAGAGAGAGATGATGGAGGAGAGTGCAACTGTACATCACATGTGTTACTAGTTGTAGCTGCATGGCCCATGCCCTGCTCTTCATGTAAAAGTGCTCCCTGTGCGGCAGGTGCCAAATTGATCTCTCTTTCTCCCTTGAGCTCTTGCTTATTGTCTCTCTCTCTCTCTCTCTCTCTCTCTCTCTCTCTCTCTCTCTCTCTCTCTCTCTCTGTCTTCCCCACCTCTCCGTCTGCCACCTCCTTCTCCCTTCACTGAAGGTCGGTGGCTCCCGTTCTGCTGAATCTGCTAAACTCAGACGATGGAGAGATACAGGGAGAGAGAGGGAGAGAGAGAAAATGAGGGATAGAGGGAGAGAGGGAAGGATTAATGGAGAGAGAGAGAGAGAGAGAGAGAGAGAGAGAGAACAGGAGAAAACCAGTGACCCAGCTGCCACTGACAGCCATAAAGCAAACGCAGAGTGACAGGTGTCGCCCGACTCTTCTGTCTGTCTCGCGCCCGTGTGTTGATCTGGAGTTTATTGTTCCGTGTCACGTTTCAAGGTCGCCCTTAACACGGCCGCAAGGAAGCGTCCTCGAGGGGCGTCTCCGGGCCATGTCTCGCCCCGCCGGCAAAACGGAGCTGCGATGATTGCCGCTGGCAGTACTGCCTACCCAAGGAGCCCTCCAGCTGGGGAAGGGGCTAAATCTAGCCTGTGGTCCCACAGAGGCCTGCGTGGTCTACATACGCCGGCGCCACGCTGCTGCATTTAGAACAATGGGCTGGAGAACTAGATCAACTGGAAAGGAAAGGCCACCCCGGCGCAAGGTGGGAAACGGAGCAGCCGCTGCGGTCCAGGGAGCCGCTCGGTCACATGATTGGCAGCTCAGAGGCAGGCCACATGACTGGTATCAACGACTTGGGTCAAACCGCAGGCTTCGTTTTTTATTTCCAGACCCAACCTACCAACCACGTTATTTTTTAACTGAACTGTTCAGGCTTTCCACCTCCACCACTCCATGAGACGGGGCAAAGCCTTCCTAAAAGTGAATGTGGGCTTCGGCAAAAAATGCACCTCAGCTGCTGCACATTTGGCCAGTAGAGCCGGCCAGTGTAGCTTCCACGTAACCAGGGGGAGAAGCCCACCCCGCCACTGCAACTGTGCTCTGCGTCCACTCCAGTCAATGCGAAATGGATCCATCATGGAGTCCCACTGGGCATCTGACAGCTAAAACACAAATTAGCAGGACACCAGCGAGCATCGATTCCTCTGCTGGACGATGTGAGTGCAAATGTCACGCACATCTCTATCGTCTCTCCTTCTCCCCCTCATTATTATGACCTTGAACTTGTGGTTTATAATGTTCTGTAAGGTGACTGTAGGCTTATTTTTTAAGGACTGGTAGGTGCATGAAATATAGTTTCAGCCTCGGTGGTGAGCTTTAAAGAGGCAAAAGAAGATTCCGCTGATTGTGTATTTGTGTATGTGCGTGACTGTGTGAGTGTGAGCGCATTTAGTCCTTAAAGGAGATAAGATGTCTTCATAATGAAAAAGGTAAGAATGTTTTGGCACATATGCCTGTTTTGTTCTTGTTGTTTATTTGATTTTTTTGTATAATGAAAAATGCAGTGTGTGTGTATTGTAATGCTTGTATAATGAAAAATGCAGTGTGTGTGTGTGTGTGTGTGTGTGTGTGTGTGTTTGAATTGAAGAGGGAGACGAGGCCACTGCATGTATATTAGCCATAAAGCAAATGCAGTTATTAGTTTGCATGTTATTAAATGTATCAAAGTTCATCAATCTTGCTTAGCTAACTTTAAAAAAACACCACATCACTTAGGACACTGGTTAGCTTGGTGGGCATGTAAATACCTGAGCCTGCACGCCTGGGCCTAACGCTGCTACTCCATTCCAGCCAACCACCTTGCTGGGAAGTGTAGTGTGCTTGCATGGACACCATGGCTGTATGCACAGTGTGTATTCCCACATTTGCCGTGACCTGTGCAGACCCTGAGCCCAGCTTATGACCCTTTCCACTGTCCGCCCTCCAGGGTTCGTGCTTCCCCATCCTCCGTTTGAAGGTGCTGTCTTACCCCTTTATGCTTTTCAGGTCACACCATCCCTGTAGAAGCCCCCCCCCCCCCAGCTCTCTCTCTCTCTCTCACACACACACACACACACACACACACACACACACACACACACACACACACACACACACACACACACACACACACACACACACACACACACACACACACACACCCCTCTCCCTTACCTTTCTCTCTCTCTCTCCTTCTGTCTTACCCCATGCCATGCATGTATGAGCAACACTTTAACTGCAGCCTAAAAGACTAACTGAGGGCTTTTTAGGAGAGGCCGACTGTATTTCGCAATCAGCTCTGTTTGGGTCACCCAGGTTTCACTTAGGGGACCCCTCAGAGACCCTGTCTCCTGCCATGGCCATTGCAGCAGGGGAACAGCTTTCGTGGGTATAAACTCATAATGTGCAATTTTGTAGACGATGCACCACATTTCTGACCATCTGGTGGAACCAGTTGGGGTCTCTGTGCCCGTTATAACTGGTGGAACCAGTTTGGGTCGCTGTGCACATTATAACTGGTGGAACCAGTTTGGGACTCTGTGCACGTTATAACTGGTGGGACCAGTTTGGGGTCTCTGTGCTCGTTATAGCTGGAGAGACTCGCGAGCTTGCAGCCCACTGAGGGAAGCACAGCAGAACTAGCCAAACATGCAGACCAGCTGAGTTTAATGCTGAAGTAGGGTGTAATGCAGACCCAGAGGAGTGCAAGGAATTGCCTTTCTGTTTTATGGGGTGGAGTCACATGTCAAACGATTGTTTTTGGACAGCAGTAGATGGGCGTTCTGGACACCACAGCAAAAGATCCAGAAATTTCAGAGCTTCTTTGTCTCTCTTTCTCATTCTCACACACACACTCACACACACACATGCACACACACACACACACACACACACACACACACACACAAGTTATTGGAAAAATTTACTTGTAAAAACTTGACCATTTAAATCACAGAATCAGAAGTTTTATCCACTTCATGACAAAATTATGTGGTCTGCAAACACTTTTATAACCATTTAGCAATTTGATGTATATTGTTATGAGAGAGAGCATCCATGAGTTGGTTGTAAGATGTTGAAGTATTGATTGTGCACCCATAATTCCTCTGAGAGTGGTAATTGAGGGCTTTTTGTATAATCTTTCATATTGAGCAGGCCAGAGGTTCAAATATACAACTCAGACCAAAGAAACCATCCAATTAATAAACTTCCAAAATGTTCCCTCAAACAATATATATAGCACTTCCATAAAAAAAATCTTTGGAGGGCAAGAGAACATATTATTATTGTTGTTTGTTTGTTCATTTTTTACTAACTTCAGAAAATGTGTTAATAGAACTGATTCTGAAACGTAAATCGAAAAAAATACTGGGATTTTTTTTGTACATGTACTGCATTAGGAAACACCTTTTGATTAAACGTCTCTCTTGATAGTTAATGTTGGTGAATTAAGTGTTTAATTCAATTATATGGGGTACTAATATTTAATTGCTGTCCTCCTAAAAGTAATTAGACCACTACTAATATTTATTGATTGCCATGGCTGCAGTAAGAGTTATTTGCTGTAACAATAATTTATTCTGGGTTGGGTTTTTTTTATTTTTATTATTATTTTTTTTTAACCATATTATCATGAGGATGAATCACTTGAGATGTTACGCGTGCTTTTTGAGGTTCTCTCTATCAATATGGACACAGTCTATACTGGTGAGCACACTGTGATTGCAGGTTGCATTGCAGTCACGGTCGGCATGGCCACCCTCTGACCAACACCTCCCCTCCATCCCCACCTCTCTCTCTCTTTCTCTCTCTCTCTCTCTAAAGCCATGAGCTTCAGGAATCAATGCCGTGATTAAGAAAGAGGCACAGAGGAAAGAGGCTGTGCTCGGCTATAGTCAGCACTCCCTCTCTCTCTCTCTCTCTCTCTCTCTCTCTCTCTCTCTCTCTCTCTCTCTCTCTCCCCCCCTCTCTGCTCAACTCTCACGCTCTTCCTCCTAAGAGACACTTCCACATTCTGTTGCTCTCTCCCTTTATCATGACCTAATCTGAAGGGATCTTTTTTTCCCTGCACACTACTTCAGACCACATTAACTTCCAAAGGGTCAAGCCACCATCTCTCTCGTAAGTCGTCCACTGCCTCAGTCTGCATCTTTTACATTCATTCCCACTTGTAGAGCAAGTTAACAATGAGCAGTCTTAAGTGACATTGGGAGAAATCGTAGGTAAGGACCTTATTAGATCTGTGTGCTCAGTATACTAAGGTCTTGCCCTCTGTTCTAAACGGATTAAAATGAAAAAGGTCCTGCAGGTATTTTGCGATTGTTAGTAGTCTCCCTCTACTGGCCATTTCCTGAAACTGCAGGTAGGATTGTTGCAGCAGTTGCGTATCGCGGTAAGGGCTGATAACATATCATCACAAACGGCCGAATGCCTCTGAGCTAAGTTTAACAAGCTAAACCGATTGCAAAAACCGGCTGTCTGCTTAAGCTGGATATCGATATCCTTGATAGTGACGTGTTCTTGGAAAGATTCAGATATATAAATGTGGGAAGATAAAGGCAGATACTACGCGTTCTATGTAGTGTAGTGTAGTATGTGCACCTATGCAACTGTATATTCAAATTTTTTTTTCCAAAAAATGTTACTTTTTTTTTTACATATATTTCTGTGAGCCCTGACTAAACCTCCACTCTTCATGTTTCTTTTTTCCCCCTCATTCGCTCTTTCATGCATCTACAGCGGTGGTTCCTCACTTACTTATGGGGTCCATCTAGAGGATGCTGGACAGAATGTAGGTCACCAGCACTGCAACGTTGGATTGGATTTAGTTGAAGGAGAACACAGAGAGGGGTGACTCCGTTTTGTGTGTGTGTGTGTGTGTGTGTGTGTGTGTGTGTGTGTGCGTGCGTGCGTGCGTGCGTGCGTGCGTGCGTGAGTGTGAGTGTGTGTGTGTGTGTGTGTGTGTCAGGATGTATCCGCATCTACATATTAGCCCGTTCCCTATGTTTTGCTCACTAGGAGGGTTTCCGTTACAAAGAAAACTTCATATACATCACAATAGGAGGGCTAGTGCATCCTGCTGCATTCTGATGGGAAAGCCTGCAGTAGAGACCTTTTTACAACAGCCCAGAAATCACTGCAGCAAACCACCGCTACATGCCACTTCAGCAATACGCCATCAGAATCTCTGCACCGAGCAACACATTGACCTTTAATACATTAACCTGCATTTTCATTGAGTGCATTTAATTTGGGATACTCTTCTTCAGTAATGGGACATGCTCTCCTGTAATGGACACTGACTGGTTAGCAACACCAGGTTTGAACCTTATTTAAGGACTGCAGCATTCGTTCATTGAATGTATCAGTGAGGTGAAACCCATTCTTAATATGACTGGACATCCATTCAGGAGAAAGGCGGTTAAATTCACGAGACATGAACTGCAGACTGCAGAATATCAACTGTAACATGGATTTTCATCCATACAGGCTGAATCTTGTAGGTATTACGGTCCTTTCTATACATAACATCCTTACTTCATGGGACCAGGAGTGACTGGACAAATGAACATAACCTTAAGTGCAACCGTCATGCTTAATACCTGATTATAAATCCTTGGCAGTCAAAGCCTGTATTTAATTTGTGAACAATAGATATCACCACGTGCTGAGTGACCTCCCTAGTGAGGCACTGCAGTGTACTGTAAGGCAGTCATTTTCAGGTCATGCCTATTTGAGGGTCTTTTGGTCCTCCATCTTACCTTGAGTAAATGAGCCTGGAATTGGGCTGCATGCTCAGTGTTCAGGTGACTGAACCCAGTCAAGCGCCTTCCTCTGTTTAACCCTGGAACTCTCCATAGTTGCATGAGCAGCATGACCCGGGTCATTGTCCTGCTGACAGCCAGGCACCAGCACTCTGTTTGGAGCCATTTGGTTGGTTCTGAGCCATTAAGTTGCTTCTGTACACTTCTGGATTCACACAGGATTCAAATCTAATCACGTGGAGCACATCGCACATACACTATATTACCACCCATCAAATTCCAGAAAGCAGCAAGAGTGATACACTGACGAAGCATCATTTAAATAACAGTAATATTAAGGCACAATAGACAGAGAGAGAGAGAGAGAGAGAGAGAGAGAGAGAGAGAGATTTCCAATGCCTATGACTGCAGTGAAGCCAAAGTGCAGAGCAGAGATTTTTTTTACCCTTGGATTGCCCTAATTATACAGCACATTGATTTTACAATGCATCCATGGATTGATTAGCAATGGCTCCCCCTTGCTGCCCCCTCCCCAAGTAGCAAAGTGCTCTGGCACTTTTTGATGTCTTGCAATCAAAGCATCCATGCCCGCTTGAGGTCAGACCCCAACCCACCCCCACCCCATCCCAACCACATACCCTCTCTCTGTTAGATGAGTTAATGAACGAGAAATAGGTTAGAGGACAGGGGAAAGATTAATCGCTCTTTAGCGCCCCCTATGAGGGGCGGGAGGGGTGCAGCGAGATCAGTGCCTGTGGGTGGAGACGCAAGCAAAAGCAAAGGAGATGAAGAATGCGCTTAAAAATCAATTATACAGTAAATATGACACGAGTCAGGCGTGAGGGCCCCAGGAGAGAATGGGAAAATGAAGTCCCTGCCTCTGCCTGAGTTAATCTGCTCTCTGTGAATAAATTACTCTTTTCACGAGAGGCACATTAAAAAGAGGGGCGCACGTGTAGCGCCACTGCGCCCACTCTGTGTCCCCCGGTGTCTGCGCAATTTATTAATTTGTTTATTCATCTTCGGTTTTGCTGAGGGAGGCGAATGAGCCTTGCCTTGTTCTCGCTTATCTCGCACAGGACACACATGCTAGAGTTCATACCCGGGAAGACGCGCTCCTCAGGAAAGAAATTGAGAGTGTGTGAGAAACAAGTACAGACACACCGGCGAGTTTGAAGGAGAATAGAGAACATGGGGAACTCACTCATCATAAAGTGAGACCAAAAACCACTCTGCGAGTGGATAAAGTCCACCGCAATATACCCGTACTGTGACTGTGCACTAGAGGAACAAGGACGTTGAGTTCGCAATCTCAGAGTCAACGCCATTTTCCCATCAGACCTTCTGAAGCCACACGGCATTTAATTAATTTTCGCATTCGCTGAGCTACGCACGAGCATGCAGGTAAACGCAAGGACATACAGTATAAGCGAGCCGAGGCCCACGCAGTGGACAAACTCGCCTGGCCGGCCCGCTAATGAACGCTTCACATGACTGAACAGGGCCTTCATCCCGAGTCCCAGCCGCCCGTGAAATGAGTGCCTTTGCAGGGCACGGTGACGGCCGAATGGCAAGGCCTAGTAGTAAGCACTATTTCAGCGCGAGGCTAATTAAACCTCCACAGAATAAGCGGAGCCCTATTAGCGCGCCAGACCGGGTCCCGTTAATAGCCTAAAGCAACGCGGATCGATGCCCGTCATTACCATGCGAGCTGTTCCTCTCTAAGTAAATGCTTGAAATACAGTACGCAATAGCTTGGAGCTGGGGGGTTTTTCAGTGAGAAGCGTTTTTTAAATGATTCGACCGTGCACAAATAATTTGTTTGTATTTTTTAAAATCTTAAACCGTTAAATCTTAAACCGTTTCTAGGAACTGTGCCTTAAAGCGCTATCTATTTTCATGCTTATCTTCAAGGATCTTTTAACGTTTGGCCCGGCTCTGTCTCGCGATTTTCTCTTGGCCCTTTTATCCAAACCATCGGGGATATTTCCCGAAAAGTGAAACGACGAGGAAAAGGGGTGAGATATGTAGAAGATGGAAGAAGACGTACAGTCGATCTGTCATTGCCGGTTCATCCCTTTAGCATACAGACTGATTTTTGACCGTACAAAGTCGTCTCGGCGACATTGATTTTTGTGACACGATTTTTAAGTCATTACTTCATCGACCCTGTTCTGCGTCGCTAACAGCAAATCTAACGGTACTTCCTTATAAGATGAGAGGATACACTATTTGGTGATGTGATATTCTTGCGGCCCAATAATTTAGTTTCTTCATTTATGTTTTGTTTGTGTGTGTGTGTGTGTGTGTGTGTGTGTGTGTGTGGCATAAAGTGTTTCTTGAGGGAGAAAGGGTGAGAGATAGAGAGAGAGAGATGGGAAAATACCTAAGCACATTTTGCTCCACCGCTCCCACCTGTAGCATATAGAAGCTATTATGCTCAATAAAAAACAGACCTTCTTACGAGAACCCATTACTGGTTGGCTCAGATAGCTTTTCCACCCCAAAACTGTCAAGTTTGCTAATGGCCAGTTTTAATTTGTTGGTCTATCATGTAGGATGGTGAACGAATCAACTGGAAATACTAAGAGATCGAGTGATTTGGTATGAGTGAAGCTTGTCACTCCTGTCCACCAAAGCGGCCACACAACACACATCCCCCCGCTCTCTTGCGCTGCTTAGTTTCCAATAATAGCCTGTCGTTCACTAGAGGTGATTTGATGAAAAAGGCTTGCGTTATTTAGTGAAGTGCTGGCTAATATGATTTTGGAGACTTAGCTAAGCACTCTAATGGCCTCTGTCAGCACAAGAACAAAAAGAGAGAGCGAGGGAAATAGTAATTAGTGCCAGACAAGGTAAATACTGTAAGTCCTCCATCTAGTGGTTCATGTAGGGTATTGTCTGCGGTAAGATTTCCTGTGGTAATAGAATGCAGATATATGTAAATCACTGTTTAATACCCTGTTTCTCTCACAGCCTGAGGAACATTATTCTCAGTTCAATATTCAGTTCAGGCAGCAGCTAGAAATATTGCTGCTGTTGTAGCCAAAAACCCCTATGTGTCCTCCTCAAACTCCTGCTTTTTGCAAAACACCACAAACACCATCATTAAAATGTGGATCATCTTGACATTTTAACTATTCATAACACATTCTTATAGTGAAAGCATATTAGAACATATTAGGATGTTTCTTTCAAGATTTTCATACGGTATTTAAAAATGGCCTTTTAATTAAAGCGCGTTACTTATTGCTATTGTGCCCATATGTTTTAGCGTAATAGCACTGCCTGTGGTTTTACTGTCAAACGTTTATTTTCTTAATAGAATATTGAACATCCGTACCTGGTGTATATTGCCTGCCTATGAGCGAGAGGAGCGAAGGCCGCCACGTTTTTATCCTAAAAGAGGGCTTAGTGGGGCAACCCTGCCTTTTGAACAATAATTATTGATTATTATTGTAATTGATATTGTATTGATAAATTATATGGAATTGGCATTTCAAGCACTGCAACCTAATAAGAGTAGTACAATAGTATAACGTTAACGGTGTATTTAATTTAATTTTTTGATTTAATAATTAATTTGACTTTAGTAAAAATGAGAATTACGCGCGAACTGCAGAGAACACTTCCTCCGCTAAACAAAAACTCATTAAGATATAATTGTATTATTAATAATTGTTTTTAAAATCAAAATCAAACAGAATATACAGCAACGACCGTATCTTCAATTTTTCTCAAAACTGCGGTCATTGAAGGATTCTTATATAAAATAAATAATGGGGTGACATGAACAACTCATGAGTAATTATGTTTAATTTGTGCACTTAAACTGATGTGACAATATTCCATCGACAATCATCGATAACAACAATTTAATAATCGATATCAACAGCAAAAACAACAACAATAATAATAACAAAAATAATAATAGTACCTCGTAATAATATTAATAATACTAATAGGACAAGACTTGATATACATGACCAGTTAGCCACACATGCGTTTCATGTGTTCTATTAGACCATCCAATTTATTGTTGAAATCCACAGAGTTCAATTGGCAAGCGTAAAATGGTGTTCAAACATTCCCCTACTCACCAGTCATTACCACGGATAAATAAATAAATACATACATACGTACATACATACATACATGTGAAAGAGGTATTACTTTGTTTCCTTCAAATTAAACGTCTTCCTCTTAGCCTATTATGTCTTAATAGTACTTTTATTTAAATGGCATTTTGCCTAATGTAATAATAGCATTAGTCCATTTTTAAATAAGTATTTTCTGCCACGTTTTTTAAATGATTAATTAATTGATGTTGCGCGAATAAGTCCAGTAGGCCATGTAAAAATTGAAGCGAGTGAAGGAGAAAGACCCAAGCTTGAAAATAGCTCACAGAAACAGCATTATTGCCTAAAGAAACGTTTAATCTTACAGGAGGCGATAATATGCCGTAAGACAAGCTTAGCTTTATAGTTCGTTCACTTAACTTTTTTTCAAAGTCCCTGGTGCATTGTTTTCGATTTCTCTCTTACACGTTTTCCGAAGGTGGGATAGAGCCATTAACGTCGTTTAGCATAGCATAATGAATAGATGTCTAAATAACTTGTTATCTCAGCACACTGAGAAAAAAATACGTGTGTAATCCAATTTGTGGTTAAACTGCCTACCTTCAAATTAGGTAACTATCACTTTAACTTTTAATGTTGTAATGTCTGTGCATGTTAGTATTTAGTATGCAAATACGAGTATATTTATGACTTAAATCTAAACCTAAATCTTTTTTGTAGTAAATACGCTGTACATAGTTCAGCATACTTCAAATATTACCTGTACAGATGAGATTTTACAGCAAGCTAAGCTTTCTAGGATCTTTGGTGTGTGTGTGTGTGTGTGTGTGTGTGTGTGTGTGTGTGTGTGTGTGTGTGTGCGTGTGTGTGTGTGTGAGCAAGTGAGTGATAAGAATTGTCATCCCTCAGCATTATTAGTAAGGTAAAGCTGATTGGGGCAATAACTCTTGTGTAACTCCTTTGCAAATGATTGGAAAGATAGTCAGCAAATAAATCAAATTCCAAATGGGCCTTACACACACTCTGTGTAGGCCCTGTGACTCACACACACTATGAAGGCCCCAGTGCAAATCAAGACAGCCCAACCTCAATTAGATATCTTTTGTCAATTATCAAATATAGAATCAAGAGTCTAAGGGCACACACATATACAATATTACTGCTTTATGTGTTGTAACGAATGTATGCACAGCCGTTGTACTTCAAATTCACTCCAAATGTGTGTTTGAATGCATTTAAGTCTGTGAGTTTTTGAACACCTGAGCATTCCTCCAGCCTTTGCAGCAGTGAGTCGGCAGAACAGTGTGTGTGACGAGAGGTGTTTACATTAGATAGGTGATCCAGAGTGATAGCGCACATGCTCTGCTCTGCTAATCTCTGCCCCACAGCTGACTGAGGCTATACTGCCCTCGAGCAGTTCTTTGCTCTTACACACTGACCTTTTCTGTACATTTTAACATGTTAAAATTCACATTGTTTTTGCCCTGTGTGAGTAGCCTACTGTGTTTAAAGAGGTTCATAAAGCAGGTCTTTGGGTTTTTCTTTCTGTATGCTGTCTGCAGAATGGTGAAGCCGTTCCCTCTGTGTGTGTGTGTGTATGTGTGTGTGTGTGTGTGTGTGTGTGTGTATGTGTGTTGGCATACTAATGCAGTAGATCCTACTGAAACTCAGAAGCATAATTGCATAATTGGGCCTCAGTGTGATTTCATTATAATACTTTTATATGATGATTCTTAATAAGAGCTGTGTTGCTTTGGCTCCTCAGAGATATCATTACAATTATCTTAATTCTTTCCTAATTACCTCTGCTTAATACGATGGCAAAAAATCACTGAAGCATATAATTTATGAATAATTGAAAATGTGGCCCATATCAGTGTATGGACTCTATAAAGTAGTTTGGTTTAGTACTTATAATACACTTAGGCTAAACGCGTAATGCCTTTAACTGTTAAGCATCCTTGCAATTAAGTATGAAATGACAATGCAGTTCTTCAGTTCAGCTTTGCTTTCTTTTCCTTTTAGCTGTTAGTGTGGTGTATTCCCAAAGGAAGCTGCTCACCATGGTGATGCTATCAGTGGTTTCCTCCATCCCATCGGTCCGAATTTCTCCAGATAACATGAGTGGTCGACAAACATGCGAAGAAACGGACAGAAAAGGACAGTGGAGGAGGAGAGGGAGACTCTAAGAGACCTCGTTGTACAAAGTATCCTTTTATTTTTATGTGTTAACAGAACAGATTCATCTATGGTCGTGAAGTTTACCAATGATTATGAAATGATGGCGCGAGGCCAAAGCTGATTGGTCAGATGTTGAAAGGGGAGAGCGAGCTCATGAGTTTTTCAGGTGATGGTGAGCAACTTATTTGGATACCATTTCTAGCTTTCATTGAGAATGCAGGTTTGTGACAGTGCTTTATAAAACTCTGTTTGGATTAAATATGCATTCTAATATATTGTATTACGCAATAAAAATATAAAGCAAAATCAGTGAAGGAGGTTGACAAACGTGTTTAATAGAAGTAGGAAGAATTTCAAAGCCTGAAGGAAAAACTGATGTAATTGTAGCTTTATATAATAGTCAGCCCTGTGAATATTGGCTAAAACCAAATCTCTCTCTCTTGCTCTCTCTTACTCTTTCCCCCTCTCTTCTCTTTCTGTTTGCTGTGACTGACAAAGCTCTCAAAGGTTAGTGACCAAAGGATACTTACCATGATCAATAAGCTCATCAGTGAATCAACCACACACACACAGACACACACACACTCGTACGCACACACACTGGGTGTGTTTTTCCAATAGCTGCCCCAATCCCCACCTTCTGTAAATAAGTAGTTTATTAGTGGTGAGCAGTTGGCCCATTGACAGCTGGTTGCAGAGCTTAGCGCATGTGTGTGTGTGGTTGGAGTAAATGAAGTGTGTAAACGAGCTTTTTATGGTTCCGAAAGGGGTGATGTTTTACACCCTATTTAACTGTTCATTGCTGCTGCCCACATCACAAAGAAAAACACTTAATCTTTACCAAAATACGTCGTCCCATAAAAACAAAAAGAAAGAAGCAACGTTATGACAGTCCCTACCTAACATAGGAACACTATGCCGTATAAGTCAAGATGCTAGTTCTCCAGCCTTTCATTTTGACATGTTTGTACATACACATATTACCAAAAGATATCTAACAATACCTATATAACTAGAACCACAACAGACTCAGAGCCCAGGTCTTGAATTTGCATTATATGTTTCATTATTTTCTGCATTTCAGTCAGCATCAGCATTATTAAACTTCAAGTTAAAAGCCAATATTAGAGGCCTTTTCTTTCCTGGTAAGGACAGACTCCATCTTTTCTGCCAGGCTAGCTGTCCTTTTACGTGACCAAGGACATTCTCCCAGAGCTTCAGTTACATTCCTCTTGGTCCAGTACAGTTCAGTTCTGAAGGATTTCGTGCGTGTGAAGCGCTCAGAAGCGAACCGGCATCATCTGGCTGTTGAGCTCGATAAGCCAGTCATAGACCTATCGACCGGTTTATGTGATAAAACAGTAACGTCACAGACATGCTGAGAGTGCATTTTTAGCACTTGTTTATAATAACCCAAGGACCATAGGCTTGTGGAGCCACAAGCTGAGCAGCCGCATGTTGTTATGGTTTACAAGTGCTGACATCTGGATTGCCACCTGTAAAAGCTGATCCCCACAAGTGAACAAAATGCTCTAGTTTCAGCAAGACTTGCTCAGTGCATGGGAAAACCGAGAACATGGTAACGCTGTGGGGGTCCATGAATAGTTTATGGAGTCCATGTCCCTCATAGCCATCCTGAGCCAAATCTGTCCTCACATCCGGATCACTCCGGCTTATCTCCCGTGAGTGATTCTGTGTGTGATTGCATTGAGAGGTGTGGGGAAAGAGCTGCTATTGAAAGGAGCCGGACAGCGTGGCTTTAAGCAAGGAGCAGTGTTGGACTTGGGTTAAATGATTGTCAGGTTTAACCCATGGATACACAGTCAAATTGAGGAATAGGTACTGCTTATGCAGAGGTTCAGAATCATGGAAATATGCTGCACGAGCTGTTTTCACTCAGCCGCCCACACACGCCCGTGCACACACACACACAGACACACACACACACACACACAAGCAGGTATTGGTATTGTACAAATAACACTGGCTCACCAAATACATTGTCAGCCTGCCTGACTGATTTGCTGGTATATACTATTCCACCTCTCCTCATTTTACATTCTTTATGTGTGTATGTGTATACCATAAAGATTATGAGCATGTGTTATTCTAGGCTAGGTCAAGCAAATAACACTCTGTAGACTCACCTCTTCTGTGTGTGTGTGTGTGTGTGTGTGTGTGTGTGTGTGTGTGTATGCTGTCGCTTGTGGCATACCTGTCTGCCACTGGGTCACCCGCCAATGACCCCTGTTCTACCCAGCCCCGCCCTGCTGAGCCAACCATGCTTCCAGGGTCTGTCCCTCCAGCCAGCAGCGTGTGCTGCAGACACAGGCCCCGCTCGATAGCCTTACAGTTTGCTGGACTGTTCAAATTCCTTTAGTCTGGTACTCATTTCCCGGGTACTAAAGACTAATTGCAATCATTGTCTCCTCTGGCAATGAGCAACGCAGCATCCTCGTAAACCCTGCACTATGAACCTAACAATCAGCCTGTCTGAGCATCGTTCATCACAGTCGTGAGTGTTGCCTTGTGTGACTACAGACTGGTATCACAGCTGTGGCAAGCTTGTTCAGTTCTGCCTCAAAGCTCCGGTATGCTGGCTAACTACTGACTCTCTTATTCACAGGCTGAGTGATAAAGGTGTTTGGCTGTATAGCAACCAATTTTACCATGTGATTGGTTGTTTGACTTGGAGGAGGTTGGGCCCTGTGTCTGACCTGCTGACAGGGTCATGGAGAGCAAGGGCTTTCCCACTCTCAGTTTTCCTTGTTGTGCGAGCTCTGGGTGTTCCTCTTGCAGTCAACCTCAGCAGTTGTTCTTTGCACATTATCCCCAGGGTGGTGAAGTCATTGTATCCATGCACAAATTCGCACATGTTGACAAATACACACACATTGATAAATACACATGTGTTATGTTACGTTTAGTTACATATACAAATACACACACGTTGATGTGTATTGGGTTTCATAATGCAAATCATCTTTACCTTCTGACAGCTGACATTGGTGTTCTACCGGAAAACAAAAAGTTTCTTTAAATGTTAAGTGTGTCTGTGTGTGTGCGCATGCATGTTTAAGTGTGTGTGTCAGTGTATGCGTGTGTGTGCACATGTTTGTGCATGTGCGTGTGTGCGCAGATGTTTATGTTTGTGTGTGTGTGTGTGTGTGTGTGCGTGTGTGTGCATGCGTGTGCGTATGTGTGTATGCTTGTGTGTGTGTGTGTGTGTGTGTGTGCGCATGCATGCGTGCGCGTGCATGTGTGTGTGTGTGTGTGTGTGTGTGTGTGTGTGTGTATCCCTGCTGTGCCCCAGTGCAGGAGCAGAGATAGGGAGTAAGGGGGTGAGAACTGAGGACTCAGATAGGGCAGCGGCAGACAGGCAGACAGGAGCCAGCCCCTCTGCTCACCCAGATTAGCCTGACTCCAGCAATGCATTCCCCAGCCTGCTTCTGCTGCTCCACGATGCACAACTGGACTCCTGGAATACACCACACACACACCACACACACACACACACACAGACCAGGAGGGTTGGGGGGTTGGTGTGTGGTACTGCAGACTATAGGAGAAAAAGTACAGGGAAGGCCAAAGATTAAGAGCCTAATGCAATGATATCAGTCCCTTATAAATGTCCAGGACATACGCAACAGTGCATAAGTTGCATTGCAATCATTATCCAGAAATATGTCTTGTTACAAGAGAGAGTGTGACCTGTGCCTTCATCATTATGTCAAGGCGTTTTAATTGTAATCAAGAGCAACCAAAACATGGCCGTGCAATCTTATAAAGATACAAACATAACGTCATAGAGAAATCACAGAGTGAACCCATACATCCACGTCATCTAAGACTCACAAACCCCAGTGTACAAAACCCAGGACAAAACTACACTGACAGCCATCAGAAGACAACCAGAGCAATACCAGTTTTATTTCACCCTAAACGAGGTCATGATCACATTATCCCAATGTATGATAATAAGTGACAGAATTCCCAAAGCACCTTCCATGGCAGTGGAAAGCAAACAGTAAACATTTTGTGCTTTGGCCTCAAAATCCAAGGCATACAGTGACTTAAACGAGTTTGTGCTTCAAAAGGCACAAATATTATTAGAGACTGTGAACACGTCGAAAAGATTAGCTTGTTATCCGTCAGTCTTTTCAAAGTAGAAGAGAGCTTATTTTCCTACACTGCAACACTATAGGGATATTGACAAGAAATTATAAGTAAAACTGTAGGACCAAGAATGGTTAGACGATTAGGGAAAGACGAGAGCATTTCTTGAAAGATACATAAGTTATATTAAGGTGATGTAGAATACAGCGATAGCACATTGGATGTTATTTACTTAACCAGAGACTGACCGGAGAACCGCGAGCTGTCTACCCCCTCGCGCGGTTGCGTAGAGCGTCGTGATGGACAGCGTAATGAGACTCGCTCGGGGAAGGCCTCCCGAGACACTTCATTCATAAGCGCTGTATCAGCAGTTCAGTCGTGAAAGACGACCATTACACAGCGCTTCAACCCCTGCTTTTGGTAGCCTCTGAAATGTCGGGGTTAAGACACCCTCGCACTGCAAATGAACCGATTCCGAATCAGTTCACGATCAAAATTACAATAAAATTACCATCATTCAGAAACTGGTTAAAAGACATGTCTTCGAATCTTCTATAAAATACATGCTACTAGATTTAATAATTGCGCGTCCTCCATAATCACACACGTCGATAATCGTAGGCTATACACTATATCTGGGCATCATAAAATCGCCATTTTCACTGGTATATTGACACCATCACACCAATTCTATCGAAATAAAAATATTTGTATAAAAAATATTTAAAGTTTATATTTAAAGTTTATACTAGTTCTAATTATATATATATATATATATATATATATATATATATATATATATATATATATATATATATATATATATATATATATATATAAACGGGCAAAGATGTACTTTGAATAAATTAACCGACGTTTCACACCAAGTACATAATTTCAATTTCACAATTTATTTAGCACTAGTTGTTACCACAGTGAATTTATTTCACTTGCATTGATTTCATTAGTCTCCAGTCAAGCTATAAGGCACATGTTGTGTCTTATCGCCAACTTAATATGACATATCTTTATATCTTTATCTTAACAGCCAGAGAATTATGATTCACAGTTTTGTGTACTGAGAAGATAGAGTAACTGTTTAATGATAATTTATTGATCTGCTCCTAAAATCATTTGAATAACGGTCTTAAAATTCGATTTCACTATAATTGTTATTAGACCTATCTTTTTGTCTGATTTGGCAAATAAATACATTAATTACAAACAAATAGAAATCTGTCGTAGCCCGTTGTGTTGGTTCAAAGAGTGACGTTATTAATCTCAACATCGGCGAACGCTGGGAAAATTTGCAGTGAAGTGCTCCATCATCCCAATTTGAATTACATTTTTCACAAGATTCTGTAAGATTTTTCCCGGTTTAACAATATTTATACCCAATACCAAATAAATGCACGCACATATTCTCATATTTCTATAACACCCCCTTACTTTTACACACACACACACACACACACACACACACACACACACACACACACACACACACCTAACTGCATTACCCTAGACAAAGAAAAAGAATTCACAGAATTTTCTGTTCGTTTCCGGATCTTTCATTCGGGTTCTTCCTCTGTTTTGCTAGCTTGTCGTGATATCTGGTATTTTTGTAGGACGGGTAACTAAATTGTTCTTTGATATCATTTGTTTTAGCTCCTACATTTTTAATATGTTTACTTTTTCCCGTTAAAAACTATTATGCTATATTTACCCCATCTATATCTGTAGGCTATATCTCTGCATATGTCTGGAATTAGTGCACGCTTTTATAGTGTAGGTATATTGCCTTGGAAATCCCTTCAATGTTTATAACTGGCCAATGATTGTGTGCACCAGTTCATATTTTAAGAAACGTGTATCCTGAATGTATATAATAATAGATGACAGTTCTGATTAATCTTTCAACAATCAAGCTTTGTTTTTCAACGTGAGTAAGGTCTTAGAGTTTGGCATGTCTGTGGTGATTGAGTCGTTGGCAAAACGCGTCCTTGATTAAAAGAAGTGTTGAATATTAACTGTGGCCTAAACTCGCAGATTGTTTTGGCCTCCCAATGATCAAACACTCGATGGCAGTGCCGGGCAGACACTGTTTGGTCAATTGCCCTCTCAAAGCGCTTAGCGCGCGGCAAGTTTACAGACCACAGTGTTATTTAACCATCTCGTTGCGGTCGAAAATATCGATAACCTCTCCCACTTGTATAAGAGCCCGAAAGAAAGCTCACGTTATTCGCATTTTTTTCTTCAAAGAATAAAATATGACAAGCGCCCATTTAAATATATCCCATGTAAAACATCAATCTTAATCTAAGATAACCATCTTCAATTTAATCCGGGTTCAGTTAATATATCAATACCAACGAACAACAGTGTGTGTGCATTTTTTTTTCATTTATATCTATATCGCCATCACAATTATTAACGTTTTTTTCAAAGTTACACCTCAAACAGTGTACTTCTAAGATAACAATATTTCCCACGGAGTATGAAGATCTTAGTGATTATTGTTGCTTTTTCATGCTAAGCTTCTGCTCGTCTCTCTTATCTGTCTGGTGCATTTATAGTGAACTCATCCAGATTTAACTGGCCATAAAATCTATCCTGTGTCTCTCATTCAAAAGCCCAGATTATTTTACTGCGATGTTTTTATTTTACAAGACATGTAAACCATACTCCTGACATCATAATAGAATCGGCAGTGCGCAAATTAATCCATTTTACTTTAAGTAAACTGTGGTTGCAGGAAAACTCAGAAAATATTCTTGATTTCCCCAGTACATTTAAAACACGGGTGTTACACCGCGTCTTTTTTTTTAAAGCGTGGAATTTAGTCCTGTAAAATTATCCGATTAATCAGATTTTCTAAACGTTATCTTTGTCTTATACTAAAACCAAAGTTAGAAACATTTCAAGCAAAGGCAGGTCTCCCAGGTAGACTCCGAGCGCAGTTGGTCATACCCCCTCCTCCCCACCACACTCACTCCTATACCCCCTCCGTCCCATCCCTTCTTCCTGCAGTCCGCCTCTCCTCCTCCACGGGTCCTACCTTTGGAGTGCGTCACGTGGTCCCGCTCTTACAAATAACTCGAAGTAAAGTAAAGACCGA
Source organism: Electrophorus electricus (assembly GCF_041902795.1). Taxonomy (NCBI): domain Eukaryota; kingdom Metazoa; phylum Chordata; class Actinopteri; order Gymnotiformes; family Gymnotidae; genus Electrophorus; species Electrophorus electricus. The sequence goes on along the minus strand of NC_137520.1, from coordinate 8,402,401 downwards.
ATCAGAGAACAGTTATATGAGGCATTATCAGCCTCCACGGCTATTTTCTGATACCGAGTAGGCACAGTGACAAGTCGCAGCACACAAGGAAAACGCGTAGCTTTGCCTTTTAACGTATGCCTTTGGTAGATTTCTGCGGTCTTAACGATATCTTTCCTTGGACTAAGAAGAGACCATAGAGAAGGGGAACCTTCATTGGAGCTGCTCCTCAATCAAGTCACTTGAAAAACAGGGATACTAACTTTATCACCGACCGTCCTTATCTGGTGAGATAATACAACGAGAGCTCTTGGATGAAATTGTATTAGCATTGTGCATACAGCTATCAACGTTTTATGTGATCTGCGTTTCCAATGATAAAATATATATCAGAGATATCGTTCCGATTTGGTTATCTGTAATGCTTTTGATTCGGTCCCTTCGACTGTCTTTCGGTGACACGATTGGAGACTTTTGGAATAGCTGGATAATTCTTAATGTCTTCACACAAAGATACGAGGGCCCATTAATGTCGTTTTCATAGCCTATCAATCAAAATGCTGCAGATAAAATAATCGAAAGGTTAAGTCTGTAATTTGTCTTAGATTATTTTAGATATGCCCGGGGATTCCTTTAAACTCGCGATGGTATAATCCTTATATTTATCTCCCCATTTGGAAATAACCTCTAACTTACGTAACGGAGGTGAAATAACAGATAACTCGGCATGTGGCCCTGCTTATTATGAACAACCTAGAAACCGCCACAAAGCAGATTCGGATCATTTTTTTAAAATTTCGTTAAATACGATCTCTTTTGGGACATATGAAATATGGAGAACATGGTTTCATTCTTCTCTCCATTTGTCATCAGGAAGGTGTTCGAGACGGGTGTTCAAGAACCTACTGAACGGAAGATTTGGCACGAAACTTCACTTTCACTGATAATTGCACTGAGATTTTTTTTTGCTTTTCTTCCTACGGAGAGTTTAGATTTTTGTGCTCAGAATGTATTCAAGTTTGGCCTTATCCTCCAACCCCTCCCCTTACGCGCACGATACCGGGAACTACATGCATCCGTCGGCAAGTTCACCTGTATATGTGCCCACCACACGCGTACCTGCTATGCTGCAAACGCTGCCTTACCTACAAACATGCGAATCCACCCATCAGACGCACGGCCTTGGAAACCACCACGCCTGGCCCCAAACTGGCACAGACAGCGCTTCGTTCAATCCGGGCAGTCCACATCCCCCTCCCGGGTTCTCTTATACGCACAGTCCGCCCGTAAGCAGCAGCACCGGTAGGGACGCAGCCTACCAGAATCCGCTCGTGTTGGGCAACAGTGGACGCGCTGATCAGTACGGAGGGGCCTTGGTACGCTCCGTCAGCGGCTCCTACTCCAGTCCTTACGCTGCCTATATGAGTCCGGACATGGCTACCTCCTGGACTCCCGGCCATTTCGATGGTGGCATGATCAGTCTTCAAGGGCGACAAGGAGCTTTGACGGGAAGACGGTCCAGTCTAGGTGCGTATCTATGTGGTCTAAATCCCAGAATTTAAAAGAGCCTCTAATAAATAGATCATTCCGGTTTTTTTGGGGGGTTTTTTTTGTTTTTTCCCCCACAAAAGAAAAATTAAGTGCAAGTTTCAGACGTTCAGACATGGACTTCACAGATATATATGATATACTTTTCATTTTAAAAAAAATAACATAAGAACGTAGGTATTTCAAAATCTTGAATCCTATTACGAGTTTATAGTGCAAAAGCAACAAATTGGCTACCATTAGCGAAGTTCTTTAATGTGATGATTAAATCCTTCTTTCAAGTCCACAGGGAAAAATGGTTGGAATGGAAGGGAGGAGTCTCGTTTGATACTATAATCTCACAATTTATAGCAGAGGTGTTTAAAGTAATTTAACTGCAGCCTAGGGATTAGGTTTGAACTTTCTCTTTGGCTAAATACTCACAAGAAGTCCACTCATTGTGTGCCAGTCTGATAATGTTACATTGTTATGGCAAAAGCATTCTTTTCTATCAAAGCTAGAATTAATACACATGCTTAAATAGACGGTACTCCTAATACACTATTGATGCAAATGTAACTTCTCAGCGTCGTTAGTGTGTGAATTGATGAAAGGGCTTAAAATGCAGGCTTCTGAGTGCTGCGAAACAATAGCTTTAATGCTATTGTTACCTTATTTAGAGTTACCTAAACAGGCAATTAACGAATCATTGTCTGATACACAAAAAGCAGTCACACCACTTAGCTCCAGTGAAAATACACTGGAATCTACATTTGTGCTTTTTTTCTTGCTAAAAGATGTGGCTGTTATTTAATTTAATGCACAACTTGTCATAACAGGCTGCTGGCCTCATATATTTTGAGGTAATGTTATCTATTAACGTATAAATTTTCCATATTAAGTTTCACGTGTAACTAGTACAGTTTTGCAATGCTTCTTTTTGCAAAAAACAACAAAGAAAACCCAGGAATTAAATTAGACCTCGAACGAATGATTGTATTTTTCAGATAGCAACGTTATGGCGTATAATAATAATAATAATAATAATAATAATAATAATATGCTGCAACTCTAATCATTCCGTTGGAATTTAGAATTACAGCGATTAATTTTAGGAGGGCGTCGCGTGTCAGTCGCTTGATTGATTGGGGACCCCTGGATCTTTAACACTGATAAGAACCCCATTGACATTCCAGCCGTCTAAGGCCCGTGCCCTGGCAGACGCCCTAATAGGCACTTCAGTGACCCCGAGTGTTGCCTTATTGATACATTCTGCATTCTGTCTCGTCTTCCCTCTCATCGCCCGCGTGCGCCCGATACTCCACCTCGGTGATGCCAAGGCACGCATTCATCACGCGCCAGTGCTATCACGTTATTTTTCTAACCTTGGATGGTTATTAAAATAATTTCTGATAAACAATAATGATTTCACCCCCCCCCCCCAAAAAAACCCCCCCAAAACATAACAATCACAATATTAATATATACAATGGTCCTCGATAAACACCTTTCCATATTTACAGAATGTTGTGCTTATTTGTGCAATACAATTATTCATATTTTTACAGCACCACAACAAAGATAAATCATCGTTACATTTACTAGCTATATCAAACAGGTAATTTGGTCCAGTGTTATTGTAGTTAATAGGTCACTTGTTCCGGTGTTTTATATTATAGAAAAAAAGGGTAAATTTATCTTAAAACCATTATGAAGTAGCACGATTCTTTTATGACTTCTCCTTTTATTAACGGCTGTGAAACTAATCTAGAGCAGAATAAAACGAAGAGTTGATATTTTTCCTCTTTTCAGACATGCTCGAGGAGCTGCCTGGCGAAGGCCGCGAGTGTGTGAACTGCGGTTCTATCTCTACCCCACTATGGAGGCGAGACGGAACCGGTCATTACCTGTGTAACGCGTGTGGCCTCTATCACAAGATGAACGGAATCAACCGTCCTCTCATCAAACCCCAAAAACGTCTGGTAAGAGGCTTATTTATCATTAATCATTAATCATTCGAATAATCTATCCAGAGGTAATACAACGGCAACTCTTTACAAATATGTTTCGACTGGAAAATGTACATTTAGATACAAATTCAATGAACACGTGTAATGTTCACACTTTTCCCATTCGCAAAAACAAGAACTGTTGAGGGCAGAGACTAATAACAAACACAATTGGAGGGCGCGATCTTTATAATTTTTTTAAATAAAACAGACAATACTTAGTGAGGAAGGTAAAAACTGTGGGGAGAAAGGAAGAGAAGGAGAGGTTATCTCAGCCAATTCCAACAGAAGGTCATTATAGTTAGCGAGACCTTCACTGCTGTCTAGTTTCCCAAGAGTCAGTCAGTCAGTCTCTCTCTCCCCCCCCCCTCCTCACAGCTGCTGTGAATTAGCACACCCTCTCCATTTCTGTTTTTATTTGCCGTTCTTTGGCCTTGTCCTTGGGTCGCTCCGTTTTTAGAACGGACGCAAAGTTTTGCGAAGCTGCTACTGTCTCAGGCTATCTTAGTGCTGACACACTGCACAGAGCTAACTGCACACACCTATTATGATTGCAATTCCAAAATCCACGAAAGTAGACCTTCATTCGTTTCCCACACTTGAAAACGTGCTTAAACGAGAAAGGAAATTAACCTTGCCACATTTGGCGTTACTTGTACGCGTGCAATTACTTGTTACTTAAGATGAAAGGAATCAGCCGTCCGCTACTCAAACTCCAGAGCACCCAATTTCATTTTTGCTAATTATTCGTGGGAGCCGTACTTAGCACAAGCAAATGATATTCGGGGTGTCAGAATTCCATGGAATAATTTAGCAACGCAAACACTTGTGAACGGCACTGTTTAGCTTGTTAGCTTGGCACTTATCCCAATTATTCGTTGCTATTTGGTTCCAAGATTGCGCTCGGCATCGTTTTCTTACGCACAATTATCGTCGGCCTCTACATGAACAGACCTTGCCAGTTTTTTGCGGTCTGTATTAACCCCTCCTGTCTTGGGTGTGTCTGCAGCAGACGACGTCTCGGCGAGCCGGTTTGTGTTGTACTAACTGCCACACTAGCACCACGACGCTATGGCGGAGGAACGCGGAGGGAGAGCCCGTATGCAACGCCTGCGGCCTCTACATGAAGCTTCATGGGGTTAGTGCTGTAGGACTTTATGCGCTGTGGTTGGCATAGTGTGGCACAGCAAGTGTGTGTGTGTGTGTGTGTGTGTGTGTGTGTGTGTGTGTGTGTGTGTGTGTGTGTGTGTGTGTGTGTGTGTGTGATGGGTAAGATCGGAACTGCATCAGTAAACTCAAATTCCATTTTGGTAAAAAGGGGGAGACATGCAGATCTGTTAACGTAACGCTACGTTTCCAGCATTTGTGAAGAAATCCCATCGTTGAATGAGTTCTGGGCTTGTGCACGAGTTTCTCAGGATTAAGTCACTCATAGAGAATGTACTGGAACAGCAAAACCTGGACTCCAACCTCCTCCAAGCTACCATTATAAGCATGTCTAAAATGAACCGATAGAGCCACTTCATTTCCCCCGGAAGAGTGGCTAAACCATTTCAGGTTTATTTAGCCTAGCAAACAGAATAGTGTAATCTCACATAGGTGGTGCAATTTAAATGTCACTTTGATCTCCTTCACATTTAAACATCAAACTAAATGTTCTCAAAGGGCCATATCCATCTTCTTGTTGTCCCTTAGGTACCTAGACCACTAGCCATGAAGAAAGAGAGCATTCAGACAAGGAAACGCAAACCCAAGATGCCCAAAACCAAGACCTCGTCAGGTAAGAAATGCTGCCTGCTTCCCATGGCTACGGCCCACCGCCCTGTTGCGCAGCATGAATGCTGGGAAATCTTCAGTTTGATCGTGAGGACCTTGCTTTTGGCACACTGCATGTGCACGTGTGTGCTTTAGTGTGCAGTCCTATCTTCTCTTGTAAATGTTTACATTTTACACTAGTGGGTTTTTTTAATAACCACTTTCACACTAAAATAGTTAGATTGAAGTGTCGGCCACCCGGACATGGTGCAATGACGTGATGAACATTTTGACACTCGGAGACGCTGCTTGAGTAAAAGTGGCACCACCGGAGGTGGTGGATTCGTTCATGGACGACACTAAAGATGGGGCGGGGGGGACACGCGAACGACAAGAGAAGGGGATAAAAAAGGGAGAGGCCATGCGAAGAGAATGTGGGGAGAAATGTGGACCGAAACAGAAAAAAGGGGGAGGCTAAAATGAGTGAGACAACACCACCTGTACCACTATATCTCTTTCCAGTATCTACGTCTAGTTTTTTGGTTTGGGAGTGGAATAGTGCGCACACAGCAGTGTCTGACCATTAACAAATATCTGATGTTTTTTTTTTTTTTTTAACTGTGAATGGTGAGTAATTTTGTGAAAGCAGCCAACGACTTCATTTTGTTGTGTTTTGTTTTTTGGTTTTTTTCCCCCCTTGGTGCTATAGGTTCTTCCGTGTCAGGCACTACCTCTCCCACTTCCCAGCCCATTTCAGAGAATGCTTCCACAATAAAGAGTGAACCCAGCATTGCAGCCTCACCATACGCTGGTCAGACGGTTGTCTCAGTCACACAGGTACCCAGTTTTACTGTCCAACAGCCCCATTAGAACTAATCTGTAATCACATTAGCGCCTATTAATAACAACATACACAAAAAAAGACTGGACCACACCCATTGAATCAAGGTTTTTTTTTTCACATTAAGGACTGTTACAGGCCATTCTGCTGATACTATTTCTTACTGCATCTGTATCATAAAATAAAATAAATCTGTATAAGTGTGTCTGGAGTTTGTCCAAAGCAGTCTGTAGTCAAATTTGGAAGTAAAACTTGCAGTAAACCTTCAGTGGTTCTACCAACGCATCATAAGCCGTGCTTCGCATTTCTGCCTTTTTCAGGCCTCGACACACCTCGGCAGCACAAGCTCTGGCCCTGCAGACATCAAATATGAGGACTACGCCTTCTCCCCCACGTCCATCGGACCACAGAACTCCTGGTGTGCCTTAACGCAAGCGTGACACAGTCATACATAAACAGACAAAGAAAGAAACAATTTAAAAAATCATCCCAAGTGCAATCTAGCAAAAGACTTTTGACGAGAACTACCTATCCCATCGCCGCCTTTGACGTACAAAAACAGAGCCCCGCCGTTACTGCCCCTCGACGGGCGCGTATGGACTGAGAGTTTGTCCAGAGTGTACCCAGTGCTGCGGTGCATTTTGTTGTAGTGCGCCGTGTGTCTGTATGCGATGTCATACGAGTTCACATCGGTGGCGTTTCACAGAGATAAAGCAAGTGACAACTCAGCAAACTGTCGCAGCGCTTTTTATACCAACAATCGGAGGACCATAAAAGTAAAAATAAATAAGTAAAAATGCACAGGTTTTTTTTTGTTTTTTGGAAACTTCTAAACATTTAATTCCTCAACAGATGACTGTCTTATGCTTATTTATGTTGAGATATGAACAGCCTGGACACATTAAGCTATCCAGTGATTTATATACAAACACACATATATATATATATATATATATATATATATATTTTTATGGTCATAATGACTTTGGGGACATTTGATGACACCTGCCTTTTTTAGACTGTTTAAAGTTTCCTTATTGCCTCTAATCATTCGAAGTGCTATTAGTGATTTGTCCGGTAACCTCAAGTGCAATGACAAAAAGTTAAGAGACTTTTGAAACGTTTAATTATTTTTAAGATTTTGTTTTGTCCAAATATATTAATCCTAATTTTATTTTACTGTATTTTGTTGATATGTAAGGGAATTATATAATTGTTTAATTGGAATATAAAACTGTATCAAATAAGCTGTGTCCCTGTTTTTCGTTATTATTTATGATGCCAAATTCATGGTCTTTTCATCATTCATTAAGATGTTAAGACATTAATTAAAACAATATACAAAACAAACAAGTAATAAGCACATATAGACAGAACAGAAAGCTATAAAAAAAAATCCAAATACAGAAAAAAATAATTGTATCATATTGTAAGATTCATATATGCTGACATTAGTTCTTTACATTGTTGTCTTTCTGTAGCTGTTTAAACTTATCTACAGTGATTACAAACACAGCTATTAGAGTGACCAGTATTATTATCTCCATGGCATTTAACAAAAGGTGGGCATTTCTTTAGTAGTTGAAACCATAAGGCCTCAAGAATAATTTATTCCAGCAAAAAAAAAAGAATGAAAGAAAATGTATTTTAATTGCTGTTTTGCCCTCCATCACCTCTGACCATACAAACATTTGCACGGAAAGCTCCAATTTGTTTGTGTGATCAACTGGAGCTCAGGGTATCTCTCTTTCTCCCTCTCTCATGTTGGCGATCAAAGGTTGCGTTCCAACTTGGCTTTATGGTGCTGAGGGTCTGGGCCAGGCTGGCACGCGTTTGCTCCAGGGCACGCAGCCCGCCCTGCTTTACAGCCCCATGGCGACAGGGAGGCTCCGCACACCCACCTTTATTGCTATTGGCCAAATTAGCCTTTCTTATCAGCTGCTGTCATGGTTTCTGTTACTACGGCAGTGAGGCATGGGCCTCTGAAGTCAGAGAGAGTGTGTGCAGTGCTAAACCCTTTTGCCATCGCCTCTGTTATACTATGACTTTGGAGACTGAGTCCATTGTGCAAAGTGACACCAGTCAGCAGACTCCCGTTATGTCCCAGCTTGACAGGTGTCAAGCGCAGCCTCAGCTGCACCCTTCGCTGTCCCCGGACGGCCATTCTGGCGGCACCCAGACCGTCGCATGCTTCCCGCCAGGTCAGGCTGCTGGCCCCATTGGCCCCTGGAAGCTGGCAGCTCAGACCCTGCTCTACTGTGTCCTCCTCTCACACTGGGGTGCAGGGGTCCTGCATGCAGCATCCATTGTCCTTGTGTACGCACAGCTTCAAAGGGCCCCACGGCTCTCGTGCCCACGTTTGCTCTCCATTGTCTCTCGCTAAGTGCCACGAATTAGGAGCGCCACGCAGTAAAAACTGGAGGACCGTGAGTCTTTGTGCTCTGGCTCGGGGGGGGGGGTTGTGTGTATGTGTGTGTGTGTGTGTCTGTGTGTGTGTGGTGTTTGGGGAAGAGGGAGGTCACAAGGATATCCAGTCATGATCCCCTCTTATCTGTGAATGTACTTGTTCTCGAGTATTTGAAACGAGTGCTTTGGATGGTCTCTTTCAGAGTGGCATATTTGTGTGTGTTCTGTGATACTCTAATGACTGAGAGTATAATGACGGTTTCTAGCCTTACATGAAGCTGCTTGTGACACATTTTATTGTAGAGGTCACACCGAAGGCTCTGGTGACTAAACACAACAAGATGGAGGGCTGTGCTGAGTCAAGGTTATGATCATTTCATATTTTTTTCAATCCCTTTCCTTCTTCCACTCCCATCTCTCTTTCTCTCTCTTTTCTGTGAGTGATAGCCTTTCCTTGGCAGAGATGGATTTTTCCCAGGGTCACTGTCCATGTCTCCTCCTTCAGTCATTTGCCCTCTCTCTCTCTCTCTCTCTCTCTCTCTCTTTCTCTCTCTATCTCTCTCTCTCTCTCTCTCTCTCTCTCTCTCTTTCTCTCTTTTTTCTCTTTCTCTCTGTGACAGAAAACAGGATATTGTGTTTTAAACATGGCTCAAGCAATCCTGACCCAGGGGAAGTTATGTAGGGCTGAGGTGGATGGGGGTGGTGGGGGGTAACATGGTGCATTTATTTAGCTAATATTCAGCCTTTAAATCAAAGCTTCCGCGTGTTGTCCCTGCAGCTATATCTCCTGGGCCCGATCCATCCTTCTGGCTGACAGGGCACTTGAAGGAACTTTGTGTGTGTGTGTGTGTGTGTGTGTGTGTGTGTGTGTGTTTGAGAAAGCAAGCAAGGGAGAGACAGAGAGAAAGACAAGAAAAAACAAGAGGTTGTTTTATTTGCGGTTATGTACTTTTGTGCACACCCATGTAGAGCTAACATGTTCCATGACTGTGTGAAGCTATGTTTTTATCTACAGACAGTGGAAACTTATAGTAATTGGACAGCACATAGCTTGCTGCCGGCGCCCAGAGCAGGGGATTGTGGGAAGGCTGCGTGCACTGGGGTGAAGTGGAGTGGCCCAGGCCCCAGACTGGAGAGATAAACCTGACCCTTATCACCACCCTCCTCAGCCCCCTCTTTCATCCGAAGGTACCAAACACACACACACACACACACACTTGATACCATCATACATACCGCGGTTCCCTGCGGATGATCACTGATGATCTCATGTCTGACACGTTCATCACATGCCTCAAGTCAACACGACACTGGGACCAGAACTAGCACAAGGCTTCAGCAGAGAATGTAGATTCTGTGCATTTCAAATGCATCTGCTTTAATGTTTATAATACAGTCAGGTCCACAAGTTATTGGATGGTGATATGTGGTCCGTTAAAATACATTGATTATATACAAATGGAGAGCTGAGATCCAGTTATGGTTAATCCAGTATAGGTAGTCATATCCTTGAATGAATGATAATGTTCTGTACTTCAGTCTCCTAGTCATTGTATCATTTTAGAATCAGAACAACAAAAACTGATGTTACCATCCAGTTACATACATACATTGCTGTAAACTGGGCAAACTGTCTAGTTATATGCTGCTTATTGATACTGTCAAAGATACAGATAAGTTCATGCTGGACACCAGAAGAACACCATGCCAGCGAAGCCAGACTATGCAAGGTTACATAACCACAGAAAGAGATGTGTACCAGGACTGAGACCTAGCAGAAAACTGCCATTTACCAGACAGGGAAAGTGACTTCCACCTGAAAGTATGCATATATGTTTGAGTGTGAGTGTGTGTGTGTGTGTGTGTGTGTGTGTGTGTGTGTGTGTGTGTGTGTGTGTGTGTGTGTGTGTGTGTGTGTGTGTGTGTGTGTGTCAGGGGGTGGGGGGGTTTCATCTAGCAAAAATGTCCTAAGTCAGCTGTACAGAGGCTAAGGAGATCAAGAAAAGACAAGCAGACCTTTTTAGCTGAGTTCACATATCTGTGTCCCAGGAAGGAGGTGAGAGCCCACCAAGGCCACTGGTATGTGCAGCATGCTATCAGCCGAATGACCTTCAGAACTTCCCAGAGTGCACCCCACGTGGGCCCCACTCACTTTAAAGACAGTGGATGGCTAATTATTTGCATGCACGCATGCACAACCTCTATTTGAGGAAGCTATCAATGACTCCCGCAGGTGAGAGAAGTAAGACACCTGCACTGCGGGATTTGGTGGGATAAACCAGTCCCGTTGCAAGAGTGAACTTCAGTAGAGCTGCAAAATGAAGGATACAGGGACAGATGTTACTGACATTATACTCTACGTCTGGAGGTAGAGAACTGCAGTGTTACCTTTGCACTGTTCTGTTTTACTCAAACCTCTTATGATTTAGAGTCATGGTGTGCCAGACTTCAGTCACTTGGATGCCTAATTCAAAAACAAAGTGTTTGCAAACTGCCAGGCTGAGGGGGATGAGACCAAAAAAGACTTTAGAAAACACTTTAGACACAGAGGGTAAATTCCAGACATTTTTTGAAAAGGTTTCAAAAGGTGCAATTTTTGTATGTGATTTTTTTGTCCATCAGCATTATATGTTTTATTTATACAGCACCATTCTGACAACCAAGGTCAATTTTCAAAGAATGCTTTGCGAAATAAATAGGGTAGAAAGATTTAGAGAGAAAAAGGCTTAAGGGCCATTGTGGGCAGACTGGTGTGTGGCGCTGCGATGGGTTGCCGTCATGGACTCTCTGATGTGAGATGGCATGTAAGCGTGGACCAGTTTACAAAGATAGCAAGGATCATGACCATGAAAGGTTGCGAATGTAATGAAGAGTACACAACTCAGTGTAGGTGATAAAGGCTTAGAGCGATGTATGTGTTAGCAGGTTTTTCTATTGGTAATAACGTATCATTACAGATTTCAATAAATATATTTCATGCATATTTGATCTATCATTAATTCCAAAACATGAGCAGTAACACACGCACAGTGACAATCATAGGCAAACCATGTCTTTCTCTGTCAGAAATCTCATTTAACCTCAGCACACACTGGGTTACTGGCTTATTGCCCTCTCACTGGTTAAAACAACACACACACACATACACACACACACACACACACATTCTCTCACACTCACACTCTCACTCACACTCACGTGTTGTTTTAGTAGACCCAGGGGGTTCTCCCTAGGATCTCCATTATATTTTGATTTGCTATTCAATTCCAAGGCAGCCCCCACACCTTAGGCTCCAACAGGGACAAATGGTGACGTTCAACAGCTCCAAAGTAATTAATCGCTGTGTGTAACTACATCTAATTATGACATTTACGTAACCTTAAAGCCTACTTTATGTGGCAATGTGTTACAATGTATTTTTTAAGTATAGTCATTTTCTTGTTTCATAATTGAACAGAGTGAAATTTCTATAATTAACACTTATTCTGTAGAATATTGTTAACACAGATTTCTGTGTGTGTGTGTGTGTGTGTGTGTGTGTGAGTGTGTGTGTTTGTGCATGCGTGCGCACTTTGATCAGTGCTTCTTAGAGGACCCTGGGATGAACGCGAGCATGTGAAGTGGAAGAGCAGCCTCGCCTGTCCAACAGTCGAGGTGTGTCCAGGGCAAAGGCACCAGTGCAACCACAACACCATAAACCAAAGTACACTCACATGCAGAATTCTGACTAAATGACATTGCATGCACACCTACACACATGCACAAACACACACAAACACACGCAAATGCACACACACACATGCATACACACATATGCACAAATGCACACACACATGCATACACACACATGCACAAATGTACACACACACATGCATACACACACATGCACAAATGCACACACACATGCATACACACACATGCACAAATGCACACACACACATGCATACACACACATGCACAAATGCACACACACACTTGGTTTTGTGAGTTTTCAACACCATCAGACACAACACCATGTGATTTAAGAAAAGTGCTCAAATGTTATCACTAGCTATACATTCTCAATATGTTATAAAGCATATCAAAAGATCTGCCGACCTTAGTGTAATTTTTTATTTTCGTTTAAAGGGATGAGGCTAGTCTTAGCTTACTTATCTTTTCAAATTTCCTCTCACACACGTACAGAGAGAAAAAGAGAGAGAGAGAGAGAGAGAGAGAGAGACAGACAGACAGACATGCACACACACGTTCCATTTCTGTTTTCAGCTTGTGCTGCAATTAACCTACTGCATCGATCCATGAGTAAATATTTTACTCCCTCCACCTTGATTGTCCTCTATGTGTGTGTGTGTGTGTGTGTGTGTGTGTGTGTGTGTGTGTGTGTGTGTGTGTGTGTGTGTGTGTGTGTGTGTGTGCGTGTCATGTAACTTTCCTGTAGCGGCAATTAATGATGCATCACATGGTTATAATTAGCAGGCCAGCAAACTTGACCATTCTTTAGGGTTATTTTTCACATTGTGAAAAAAGAACAACAAACATCAAGCAAGTGAAGGGAAAATGCCAAAAATACGAAAGGAAAACAGCATTGTGAACGACATTACAGACGTGCGAGAACGATGACTTCCGTAGGCTGGAGCTAGATTGTTTCCTTACCGGGCAAAAGGAAAAGGAAAGAAAACGAGAAAGACAGACCGACACTCAGATTAAAAAAAACCCAGAACGAAAATTACAATCAATAGCCTCCTACTGAACCCCCCCTCCTGTCTCCACGTTTCTGTAGCCGTTATTTACGAGCCACACATTTCATTTGGCTCGCACCTTGTCGTTAAGCGCCGTTCAACAAGTTCGCACCAGCGCGCACAGATCCAGCGCGGTGGCTGCCGGATTGCCTGCTCCTAGCAGGTACATTATACACATTTGGTATTTATTGAGCGCTGGCACGGAGCGTCGCCGTGGGAACGTGGGAAAGCCTGGGAAAGATTCATGCTTTCCTCAGATTCCGTGCTTTTTTTTCCTGAGGCGAACGGGTATTGTGAAAAGGAGAGCGGGACTTTTTTTTCTCTTTCATTTTATTGTGAAGGTTTTTTTTTGTAGCAAATCTTCAGAGGTCGAGTCATTTACGGTGGTGCTTTAAACAGGGTACAGTTGCCGACCTTCACACTCGGGGAAATCGGCTGGATCTCGGTGGGCTTTGCCATGGAGAAGTGGACACAATAAATTCGGTAGAATTCGTATGTACTGTAGTCGCCCCACACGAGACTCGTCACTGCACTGCATGTTTCCTCACATGTCCAAGGTTGCTGTTTTGGGTATACATGAGTTTGTGTGAGTGGGCGTTTGTGTGTGTGCGCGTGCGTGCGTGCATCTGTCATCAGGGAGGCTTTGTGAGGAGACTTGGTGGAGCCCAGAACTCAGGGGTCAAGTCCAGGTTTTCCCAACTTCTCAACCCCCACATCCTTCCATCACTGTGCCCTCTTTGGAAAGATGAAGAAAGTGCGGGAGAAGGATGGAGATGTGAGGAACATCAGAAGACAGTGAAAACCAGAAAACTAATGCTGCGTTGCTTAATTCACCAGTTATTCACGTAAAATACAGATATACATTTAAAGTTGCTGAGATTAATTCTGAATCTTTTAATACTGATAACTTCAATATTTCATAACTTCATTACCAGTTCTAGGGTAGTATGTTTTTAGTTTAAGGACAAATCCACCAGTAATATTCCACCCTTCAGTCCAGCCTTTGGCACCTGATTGACGCCTACTCTAATTGAGTGGGTAGGGAGGTGAGGGTGGTGTTGACCAGCAGGACAGCTCCCCTTTGGCTGGCTGCCTCCCGGGCAGAGGTGTGGAGTGATGGGGAGCAGTGTTGAGCTTTAGGTGCTCGTTTGCAACCACCGCAGTGGTGAGCTGGCTCCACAGGGTGCTATTCTCTGTACCCCCTCCCCCCCAACACTACCATAGGGACCAGGAGACAGCATGGCCTACCCCCCCCCCCCCCCATTGCACACGTGCACACGCACACACACGCACACGTATACACTCACATCTATTCTGCTTGTCTTTCATGCATGCCTTAGTTGTCTCATCACTCCTGATTGAGCCCTCAGTATCCTCCCACCTCTGTCTTCCAGACTGAAGAAGGCCTTTACGGCACACTCTACATGATATCAGGCATGAATCATCACTGGCTTTTAGAAATCCACTGGTTTTTCAGGACCAACTAACTCCAACCATTAGTCAAAAAAAGAGAACTTAGATCCTGGTTTGGTGGACATGGATAAATCCTAGTCTTATATTGCAGTACCAATGGCAATTCACCACTGAAAATTCTTAAATTTAGTCTTAGGGTCTAATCTCTGAGAAGCCCATACTGCGTACTGACTTAAATAACATATTTACATAATTACATATTACATAATTATAAATACATAGTAACTTTAAACAAGCTACGATTCATCTCTTGATCTGCAAGTGGTGCATGTTTAATGCACCAAAGCCTACCAAGACTTCAGAACAAGGGACTGTAATATTCTCTACCAGAAAGCCTTTATACATAAGGTTTCTAAAGTACAGTAACTATCTGAAGGCAGTGTGAGTTGTTTTTGTACGTGATCACATTCCATTAGCTGGGTTTTGTGAGTGGCTTGAACTTTAACCCTACCCCGGCCATCTGAACTTTAGCCCGAGCATTAATTTATAGACTCCATGCCATCTGATTGGTGGGTTGCTGGTGATGTCATCCCCGAAACAGCAACACTAAATTATAATCATGGCCGTCGTAAAGGCAAGGGCCTGCTTCACATGTGGAATTCCTCTCTCTCTTTCTCTCTCTTCTCCTCCTCTCTTCCATTATCTCTCCCCACATTCCCTCCTCTGAGTCTCTGCTCAGGATTTCCTCTCGTTCCGTCTCCGTCTGCCCGTCTGTCCGTCCATCTCTTTCCAGCCCGTCACGCTGTTATTCGCTGTCCTTCTGTTAATCTCTGAGAGCCTCTGCCTCTCTTTCTGTCACACACATAAACACACCCAGTTTCCCTCATCTTCTCCTGCTCTCATTCTGCTTCTCACTGCTTCTGAACACGCACTCTGGATAACCCTGTTCACTGACCCTTCACTGCTCTCTGGAGATAGATGCTCCCTATTTATTTTACTGTAAGAACGCTGTAAGAGACACAGCAGAGAAAGAGGGAAAAATATTCTGGTGGGTTAAGTCTAACCGTGTGTGGGTGTGGGTGTGTGTCTGTGTGTGTGTGTGTGTGTGGGTGTGTGTGTGGGTGTGTGTGTGCGCGCACGCGTCTTCGTATGTGTGTGTATACGAAAGCCTTTCAGATTTATAGAGGTGACTCCAGCCCCACAAATCCAGCCCTGCGATTTTTAACTGTGATTTGTTTGATTATGTGGGGGAGTAGAAAGAGGGCTGGAAGTACTTTAATACCACATTTGTGCCTCTCTCTCTGTCTCTCTCATACACTCTCACTCCCTCTCTCATTCTGTCTATCTCTCTCCCTCACTCCCTCTCTCACTCTGTCCCTCTCTCACTCTCAATTTTTGGCTTTCTCATAGTCACACAATTTCTCTTTTATATATACGTCCCTTCTTCAAACACACGTATGAGCTCACCGAGTCCCCTTTTCTTCATCATTGTAAGACCTTACTATGACACTCAGTCTCCAGTGGGCTGCAGGCTAGGATGAGAAGCTTGGAAAAAAATGATGACATAATGAGTGATGGAGAGGTGTCTGACTTTGGGTAATTTGTTTGCGATATTAGTGCCTCTCTCCATTCTCTCTCTCTCTCTCTCTCTCTCTCTCTCTCTCTCTTTCTTCTCTGTTACATTGTTTGCTAGGTTTGATAAGGTCTTCTTGCCCACCCCCAGACCTGATGATGCGGGCACAGAGACAAAGGCAGATTACAGCATTCTCCTGTAACACACATAGATAACACACACATTGGTATTTATGGTATAAACAGTCTTATCCTGCTATAGAAGAGAAAACAGCAAAATGCCTGAAGAATTCAAACAGAATATCATCATTAAATGCTTAACAAATGAGGGGCTTTTTACTTAATTACACTAAGTTTATTCAGTTGTTTGCTATGTGGGGATTAATGAAGATGGCTGTTTTCTTTCTAATCTGCACTGATGGCATCAGTATTGTAAGAATGGATGATGGATGAGAATAACAAATTTCAAAACAAAAATCACTAGTTTTACTGGAGGAGAGGAGAGGATGGATGAAAGAATGGAGAACAGAAAAACAAAGGAGGAATAGTAGTTGCAGAGGGTAAGGAAGGAGATCCTTTGATGCATTATGACTTCTCATCGTGATGTGAGGTACATTAGTGTGTAGTGAATAGGGTGGAGCGGCTGTGTGTGTGTGTGTGTGTGTGTGTGTACGAGCACGGCCCCATTGGGATTCTTTAGGCTGTGTCGCATTGTCCCGAGCTCTGTAAGACAAAGGGTTAAGTAAATGTTTAGGGAAGATAAAGCCACTCACACTGACAGCATGCAGACTCCACTGACCAGGCCTCACTGTAGCCAGATACATTTTACACACACACACACACACACACACACACACACACACACACACACACACACAAAAGCCCTTGTGTCCCTAATTTTACATCATACTTTGTAGCTTCCTTCAGTAAGATTCTAATAGCTGCTCCATCAGTGTGAACATGTAGCTATGTAGCTAATTAACATTTACATTTGCATATTTCCAAATGTGTGTGTGTGTGTGTGTGTGTGTGTGTGTGTGTGTGAGCTGTACGCACTGGTACCAGTGACTACAGATTGCATGGGGCTGCTGGTGGGTTTGCTTAGCCTGCCTTTTCCAGTTGCTATCTCCACCAACAAGACTGAAAGTCTGGCCAGGAAAACACACATACACACATGAATACACACGCTTCTACTGGCTTTCATCTGCTCCTTTTTCCAGTCTCAAAAACAAGCTATGTCCCACAGTCCAACAATAAGATAAAGGGACCCGCAGACCTAGTTTACTTCTGTGTGAGTGTGCATGTCTGTGTACAAGTGCATGTATCAAATACGTTGCGTGTCCTGTGATTTATGTGTATGTCTTCTGCCCTGTAATCCCAGTGCTAAACGTATCTGTACCAGTCTCAGAGCTAATAGCATTACTAGCTAACGCCGCAGAGGGACGATTCTCAATTCAATTAGGCTATTTGACAACTACTGAATGACTCGCCATATTGAAACGGTCCACACCGCAATGGAGAGCGTTGTATATGCAGACCCGCTTCAGCGCAGGTATCCATTTTACGCTCCTTTTTTGTGGTATAAAAATACATTTTCTCTGAAAACACAGTCACCTAATTTTGGTTTACCTTTCCTGTTCAAATCTTCCAAAATTATGACTCGTGTTTTAACCATCCGGGCACCGGTAAATTAGCCGCGCGGCCGGCGGCAGCTCAACGAGGTGTTGCTATTGATGGCGCCGTGCCGCGGGCACACCGATAAAGGTTTTAGTTACACAGCCGGACGGTTTGTTTTCGTCCTGAGTCAAGTACTGAGCTAAACAATTAGGTTCAGTTATGGAGCGAAGATGTCAAATGGTTTACTGAAAGTTGATTCACTTGGGACTAAAGCTTGGTGTAGCTTGTAGCCATCAAGAACTACATCCTCTCAAAACGGCGGAAAAGCTATTATCAGTTCAGACACTTATTATAAGTTTATAAAGATGGTAAGAATCCAATTACATTAACCATGCCGTTTTTCACGTTTTTCATGTTTTAAATATGACCATGAGCGAATTACAGTAAGTGAGCATGAAGTGGTATATCTAAATTGTTGACTCTAGCTGTAGTGGGAACAGAACCATCCGTTTTGCTTCAGTGTGAATCATATCTCGCCACAAATATGGCCGGAGGTGCATCCTCCTTCACCCAACTGAAATGTAGGTAGACAGCTGCGGCAAACAGGGAGATTCATTCATAGACTTGGTAATTAGGCTGTGCACTTTGGATCATCTCCAGTTTTGTGGAGGGGCCGCAATCTCAAAACACACTCCCGAGTTCTCTCTTCTCCGTTGCACCCACTTGCTCTCTCTCGCTCTCTCTCTCTCTCTCTCTCTCTCTCTCTCTCTCTCTCTCTCTCTCTCTCTCTCTCGCTCTCGCTCTCTTTCTCTCTCATGCCCACTTGCATATAAACTCTCATGATGTTTTTGGTCCAGTTCTCTTTCTGCCCTCCATCCTTGTTCTCCCCCATTTGCTTTCTCTCCCTCTCAGCCCCCCTTCCTGGTTTTATCAGTGGTCCTGCTCAGTGTCCTACTGTCATGTCTTGATGTGATTTATGTCATGGGCTGTGAAGCTTACTTATCTCCTCCCCCTCCACACACACACACACACACACACACACACACACACACACACACACACACACACACACACACACACACACATAGGAACACACACACATAGGAACACACACACATAGGAACACACACACAATTACACATAGGGGGGCTGGCTCCCTGTGTCTGAGGCTCAGCCAGCCTGGCTCCTCTATAGCACAGCACCCAGACCAGGTCAGAGTGTGTGTGTGTGTGTGTGTGTGTGTGTGTGTTTGAGAGAAAGAGAGAGAGAAATATGCTGATTGGAAAAGGACAAGTTGCACTCACGGTTAAAATTATGTACTGAAATGGCAAAAATTATCATTCTCTAAAATGTAGTTATTATCTCTTTAATCCAACCCATTACATTTCTCTCCTTTCTCCTACATCTGTCTCTGTCCCATGCTTACACATCACAGCAGGGGTGCTCTCTGCATCCCACTCTCTCCCCTGGTTTAGAGAAGAACTTAAAGAAGCCTTTCCTTGCCATCAGAGCAGGCCTTGCTAGACGTATTGCACTAGGTGACCACTGTCATCTGGCACCACATATGTCATTTCCTCCTTATGAAGCTTTATACAGTCACTCAGAGAAGGCTTGGTCCCATTAAAATGACATTGTTCTCCCCTTAGCTCTGAAATACTTTCATCCAAATGTCTGCAGTTATGCTGGGTTGCGTTATTTGTGAGGTGCATATGTGATTTGTGTGTGTTAGCGAGTGTGTGTGTGTGTGTGTGTGTGTGTATGCTGTAGAGGTCGTCCGTGTTTCTCATCTAGGCGGCTCTTAGTCCGAGCCCTTTGATGTGCTTTTAGAATGGCCGAAGAGCTTTCTGCTTTCCCTCTCCTTTGACAATTGTTTATTAGTTTTGAAGCAGCTTTGGTGGACATTCGGGACTCTCCTATGGGGCAACGCTTGGCTCAGCACAAGCTCTCCGGAGCGGGGACCTTGGAGCGAGTGATCCGGCCTGCTTCCTAGATGCAGGGTGCTTCCGAGATTTTGCTTTGGAGTTGGGCTTCTTTACCATCACTGAACAGGACTGGGGAAGAAGGACAGATCAGGCTGAGACCACTTGAGAGATACTGTGGAAGAGGCAGAGAGAGGGGAGAGAATAAGAAAGAGAGTAAGTGTGTGTGTGTGTGTGTTTGAGAGAGAGAGAGAGAGAGAGAGAGAGAGAGAGAGAGTGAGAGTGCGAGCAGACCACCCAAATGTGCAGAGGCTCATTGTGTGAAAAGATTTATGGCAGTGCTGGTTGTGATGAGTGTTGTATTAGCATTGTTTAAGCAGTAGAATTGTATAAGGGCCTGGATGAGACCTTTTGATCAGAGCATCTGAGCTTGTGCCACTGCCAATAAAATCGCATTTTTGCATAATATAATCCTCACCCTATTTGTTATATTACATACAACGCTCTTGTTGTGGTGCTGCTGTTTATGTCTGAACACTTAGGAATAATACTGCCAGTCCAAGCTGATTGCTTACCGTCTCAGAAACAGTTCCTTCACCCAGTATCATCACTTATATCTCATGTATAGACGCACTGTACCTCTTTGCAGCATATATGTTGTAGCTTTAATTGTTTATAATATATTAAAATAACATTTCACTTGTGATAAGCTTTGGAAATCCTGTTACCTCCAAATCATATTAGCTCTCATGTTGATGACAGTGAGATTATATAAACAGACTGCTCGTCCCAATACATTTTTCATAATTAAAGGGCATATCTATTCCCTTGGGGTCATACAACTGGAGCAAAGCTTTGTACTGAATACTGACACAATTAATGGCTTGATTAGAACATCGCTAAACATGGCTGAACTGTTGTTGAGGGTCAGACTTCTCTGATAGTATCAATATGCCACGGGCACTTACACAAGTATGTGTGGCTCCCACATTTCATTATCAGTTCCACTTTTACATATTTTATTTGTGAAGAATTTCCATTGAGAAAGTCTGGTGTACCCTGAATGGTGAAAAATGACAAGGAGCGTTAAAATTGTATGTATGGACATGTATGGCATCGTAGAAAAAAAAGCATGCAAAAAAAAAAGCCAATAAAAAAGAGCCAAAACCAGTAGAGTTCTTGCTAGGCTTTAAGTCAGAGCTAAATTCACAGTCCAAGTTAATTTGATGGTTTCTGCATGAGCTTGTCTTTGATGCATGGTTTCTCATTCCACTTCGTGGTATGGAGGTTCTAACCCTAGCATGGGCTATGGCGGTCCCAGTGCTCTATGTCATAAGCTGTATTTTCTTCTGGTTTTAGATTTATACTGAACACCCTTTCCCCATTGTATTTCAATGCATCACTGTACTCTCCTCATGTCTCTCTCTGTCTGAGTCGGAGAGTTACTCAGAGTTCAGTTCATTTGTCTTCTCCTAAATAAAGACAGACTCCCTGTGAATACAATTCTAATCTGCTCCACAGCCTTCACACCCATCACTCTTCTCTCTCTCTCTCTCCACACATATGATCTGTTCTCTCCTTTGTTCATTTCTCTAGTCTTATCGCTGGGGATAAAGGCTAAGAAAACAC
Organism: Electrophorus electricus; assembly: GCF_041902795.1. Taxonomy (NCBI): domain Eukaryota; kingdom Metazoa; phylum Chordata; class Actinopteri; order Gymnotiformes; family Gymnotidae; genus Electrophorus; species Electrophorus electricus. The sequence continues at coordinate 8,380,995 of NC_137520.1, read as the reverse complement.
ACCGATGTGGTCATTCTAACAGGCTGGTGTGGTGTAATTGGCTAATTGCTTTATTTTGCCATACAGGGTTCTGGTTTGTGTCAACCAGTCAGGAGATCAGAAACACATAGGAACATCTCCATAAGTGTCAAGATTACTTGACTTGTGATTGGCTGAAACCTCAACTGGCACAGCCCACCATTGGCTGGCCAGAGGATAAATACCTCTGCTGACAGCCAATGGGGCCAGACGAGGGTGATGCATGTGAGGTATGGGCCACCACATTCTTCAGCACTAATCAAGTCTTACAGCTTTCACTGTTGTGTGTGTGTGTGTGTGTGTGTGTGTGTGTGTAGAGTATATTGTGTACAGCAATGATGGTATGGGAGCCTTGACTTAAGCACAATAAATAACTCAAGCTATTTCTAAAGTAAGCCTAAGTCATCAATAACACACACACACACATACATACAAATCGAGAGAAAAATGAGCAAAGAATCTGTGAGACGGATGCAGGAGCCGCCAGCAGAAACTAGTGTAAGGGAGGTAAACAGGCTAGCAGAGCTTGGATTGTAGAAGATTCAGGGTTAAAGTTCAACCTGTGCCCTCTACAAAATCCATTCACTTCATCTATTGCTTCAGTTGTACCCTCCCTCTCTCTCTCTCTCTCTCTCTCTCTCTCTCTCTCGCTCTCTCTCTCTCGCTCTCTCTCTCGTCAGTTCAATTCAGTTCATTTGAATTCAGCTAAATTCAATACAAAAATTCAATTCAGTGAGCTTTATTATTTATTATATCCAAATTTGCCATAATAAATACCAAAGCTTAGGTTACAGAGTTTGAGAGTTTTTATGTCATGGTATGGCCCCTCCTCCCAGACATCTCCGTATGTGTGTGTTCTTTTGTATAGCCACACCCTCCCCGTGTTTCACACCTGCTCCTCGTTTTGTATCGTTATTCTGCATGTATATAAGTCTCTTGTTTAAATTGTGGATGTTGTCAGTGTTTGACCTCATGTTAGCCTAAGCACTATGTTGTCTTTGTTGTCTTTCAATAAACGTCATTGTGTGTTACATGGCTCGTTTTTGCATCCTGCCAAGCCTCCTCGTGTTACATTTTATGAATAATACAACATGAGACTGAACATTTATATAGTTTGTGAAAAAGAAGTGCATTACAATTTGGAGAGAAAAACATACTAAATAATAGGGTGCTTTTGTTATGGTGAGACAGGTAGGTGGTTTTTTTGGGTTTTTTTCCATGAAATTGTGTGTGTGCTTGCATGCGTGTGTATATCTTGTTACGACCCTGTCTAGGCTGGGAGGCTGTAACATAGGGTTTGAGTGCAACAACATTAATCATAAGTAATAGGATGCAAACCAGACAAACAGGTTGATGGCAAAAGTCAAGTGTATTTATGGGTTTTGGTGTTCAGATACAGAGATTTACAAGAAACTTGTGCAATAGCTTCAGGAGTGGTCCAGGCCAACACAACAAACAAAACCATACTAGAAACAAAGAGATAACTGACTAAGCTAACAAAAAGAAACATACAATGACTACACTGACTATACTGGCATATACAGAGATGAATCCACACCCAAACAAAATGGCACCCACTCTCTACCACCAGTGTGTAACTACTATATACAGGACATTATATGCATATTGAGCAGCAACCAAACCATTAAGGGACAAAAGAAGCCATAAGCCAAAGTCTTACACACAAATTGATGCAATCACAATATCAAAAAGCAGCCAAAAGCCAAAGCACTAGCAACAACATTCTCTTCTGTAATGATCCTTAAGCTGAGCCCTTCTTCCCTTCTTTTTATATGGTCCTCAGCTCACTGGAAAACCTGGAAAAAACATTTCCACACAATTTTTTTAAAACATAATTGGCAAAAACCAGCCATACCTAGAAAAGGTCTGCGATTCTGTTGTCCATAAGAGGAAAGGACAGAAAGGCCTGGTCTTTGGCATCCAGAGGATGAACCATCTTGTGGCCAACCGATTTGCTCAAGTATGCTACCTCACCCTTACCAAAATCACATTTGTCTAGATTTTTTTAAAAAGCGAAGCATCTTCAACTTTCCAAAAGACATTTCTGCAGGTCTGCAGGTGCTCTTCCCACTTAGAAGTATAAACAATTCCATCATCCAGGTAGGCTTCACAATTTGGGACATCGTCTAGCACAATATTCATAAGTCACTGAAAGGTTGAAGGTGCATTTTTGAGACCAAAAGGCATAACTGTACTGCAGGAATTTATCAGGGGTGGTTAGAGCTGAAATGTCTGAGGAGCGAGGAGTAAGCAGCACCTGCCAATAACCCTTTAGGAGGTCAAGCTTACTCACAAAAATAGCAAATCCTGTCCTATCAACACAATCCTCCAATTGGGGCATGAGGAATGAATCCTTCACTAATATCATTCACTTTACGATAATCCGTGTGAAAGCGACAGGTACTGTCAGGTTTCAGAACGAGGAGACGGGGGAACATCAAGAGCTTTTACTGTGGATGGCTAAACCATTATTCAGCAGTTATATTGTTTCCTGTTCCAACAAAGCACATTTACGGGGGTTTCCATTTACATATACGGCATTTAGCAGACGCTCCTATCCAGAGCGATTTACAAAACTGCTTTTCATTTACTCATAGAATTCATCCTAGTACAGTAGGTTAGAGTCCAATATACCAATGAACTAGAATACTAGAAACTAGAATACTGTTGAAATACAGGATCAATGCTGATACCTAGAAGTGCAAAATATATCTTAGACAACAATAAGTGCAACAAAGGAGCAGTCATCATCAGTGTAATAAACAATACCCTACAATAAGTATTAGTTTCAGTTAGTCAACAGGGTCAGTGGTCATTTAAATATTTTACAAATAGATGGGTCTTTAGTCTGCGCTTGAAGACTGCAAGGGACTCCACTGTCTGGACAGCTAGCGGAAGTTTGTTCCACCATCTAGGAGCCAGGACAGAGAATAATCTCGATGCTTGTCTTCCATGAGACTTGAAGCATGGCATTTCAAGCTGATTTCTTGAGGACATTTGCCCAATACCTCTTTCATTTCTTGAACCATGTCACGGATAGCAAAAAGGAGCAGACAAACACCTTCATCCCAATTTTTTATCATACTCAGCACAGTAAAACCGTAGAACATTTCTAAAAGTCAGATGGAACCATTCCAACACACCTTGAGACTCAGGATGATGTGCACTGGAGAAGTGGTGTTGGATATTTAACTCGCCTGTTACTTGGGTGAATTGGTTTGAGGTGAAGTTAGTCCCTCTGTCGGATTGGATACATTTACGTAGGCCAAAGGTAGTACAGAATTTAATCAATGCTTTAATCACAGCCTAAGATTTAAGTGAACAATGGATGATTGCATCTGGGTATCTAGTGGTGGTACACATTAAAGTCAACAAACAATGTCCTGCCCGTGTCTTTCACAGGGGACCTACAAAATCTAAGAGAACTCATTCAAAGGGTTCAGCAACCACTGAAACTGGAACAAAAGGCGCAGGGGTAATAACCTGGTTTGGTTTCCCAAACAGTTGGCATGTATGGCAAGATCGACAGTAGTTAACTATGTCTTTTCAAATTGAAGGCCACAAGAAATGTTCCAAAATCTGCTGTGTGATCTTTTGCATACCTAAGTGACCTGACAATGGGTGATCATGAGCTAAAAATAAAATACGAGCACCAGCTAATACAGTAATTAGCTGGTGCCACTATTTGCATCACTGTGTTCTACTCTTCACTAGGGTTAGTCGAAGACCACGTCTGCATTGAAGCTTCATTTTCAGTGTGATAGCTTTTTCTCCTTTCTTATCTGCGAGAGTGAAGCAATGTAAAAGGGTGCTGTCGGCTCTCTGAGCCACAGCCAGATCCTTTTGCAACATGAGATCTGGCATCTCAGGATCAGGAACAAAGGGCACAACATTTTCTTCAGGCACTGCAAACAGGGGCATCATCGCCTACTGGCACATCACCCATGAATGAGTTTCTGTGCCTGAGCACGGGTCAAAGCACAAGCAGGAAATGTGTCCAATACCTCTTGTGCAGACTCAGTAACCTCCACAGGATATACTGTAACCTCGGGCACAGGGAACATCATACCACCGGCTATGTCATTACCTAAAATGAATGATGCATCACAGACAGACATTTACATTACATTTATATTTACAGCATTTAGCAGACGCTTTTATCCAGAGCAACTTACACAAGTGCTTTGTCATTTACTCATAGAATATATCCTTGTACAGTACAGTAGGATAGAGTCCAACATACCAATGAGCTAGAATACTGTAGAATACAGGGATCAATGCTGATACCTAGAAGTACAAAATACATAATGTCGATCTTAAACAACCATAAGTGTAATAAACAATAAGTGCTAGATTTCGTTAAACAACATAAACAATACCCTATAATAAGTACTAATTTAGCCAGTCAATATGGGAGCAGGGTCAGTTATACTTTAAATATTCCACAAATAGATGGGTCTTAAATCTGAGTTTGAAGACTGCAAGGGACTCTGCTGTCCGGACAGCAAGTGTGAGTTCATTCTACCATCTTGGAGCCAGGACATAAAATAGCCTCAATGCTTGTCGTCCATGAGCCCTGAAGCTAAAGTATTTAAAGCCGAGCTGTACTTGAGGTTTGAAGTACTCGGACAGTTCGGATTGTACCACCACGTTAGCTGGCCCTGAATATACACTTAAGCATAGGAACAGATTATGTACAGGGAGCCTCGTAACAATTACAAACCTTGCACCAACAAATCGTTACTGCTATATGTGTCTGATGACAGTGGCAATAACTTTCCAATTTAAGCGATACAGCAGCACCAGTATCCCCTCATCCTGTGATTGTCCCTCATCATTGGTGAGAGAGTCAGAACCTTGGAAAATAAAGGGTTGGAAAGCAAGTTCTACACATTCAAATATATTTTAGGGTAGAACACTCATCGCATTTATTTTCCTAGCTGCAGTTGCTGCTTTGCGCAGTAGGGTCAGACAAGATGAAATGATGTGCCATTTTTCATGACAATAAGAAACACTCCCTTGTTTCCACTGTGGGAGAGGAAACAGGTGCTCATGGGGGGGACTAGGACTAGTCAGATTCATAGTCACATAGTTACATGGCGCAAACTCAGTTTTGTGAGTTAAGACAAGAATCCTTCGGCCAACTGTGGCAATACATTTAAACACAGAAAGCAGCTACACCATAATCCCGAAATTCTGGTACAAAATTTATCTGATGGCTGACATCAAATCCATGTGCCACTGGCGTAGTGAATACAGGAGTAGTGGGCGATCTGGGCAGGTATGGTTTTGGCACCAGGGTACTGCTGTTAGCCAAGTCATCTGGCATAGGGGAGGAGAAATAAGACTAAGGAATAGGACCCTCCGGTCCCATGCTCTGCCTCCGGATCACTGCCTCCTTATCTGCCATTTCACCCCCAAGCTGTAAGGCCCGCACCCTCGGTAGTTCCATTTCATGCTCTTGCCTCTTGATTTCCAGCTCCACTTCCTTCAGTTTCAAAGACAGGATCGCGTCATCACCAGGAAACTGGATAATTTGGGGCTCTATGCATGAGCCGACCACAGAGTCGTCTCTGGTTTCCACCATCGACATGCCCTGTGTCAGATTCTCTGCAACACCAACAGGACCGGCTCGTTCCGGCAAAATAAATCCACACCCAAACAAAATGGCAGGCACTCCCTACCACCAGTGTGTAACTACTATACACAGGACATTATATACATGATAAATATATTAAACAGAAACCAAACCAATAAAGGACAAACTGTAAGTCAAGGAGAGATCCAAAGCCATACACACAAATCCAAGCAATCACAATAATTAAAAAAAAAGCCACAAGTCAAAGCACTAGCAGCAAAATTCTCTTCTCTAATGAGCCTTAAGCTGAGCCTTTCTTCCCTTCCTCTTCCTTTTATACAGTTCTCAGCTCACTGGAAAACTTAGTTGGGATGGGGGACACTTTAGTCAGAGGCAAAACCTGGAACACGGGGAAGACAGACACACACGGGTGGACATAATCTCTTGAAATTGTCAGTTATTTAATCCTTTTACAGCGGCAGATGAAGATGTTCTGTACAGCATTCCTACTGTTACCCTATAATAATAATAATAATAATAATAATAATAATAATAATAATTAATGAATCTCCAGGAATTTTGAGCATTCTGTTAGAAAGTGCATCTCTGTTTCACTTTGGTTATTATAAAATCTTTGCTCTTTTATCAGTTAAAATGTCTGCCAGGCTCTACAGCCAGACCGTACTTCATCTGGGTGGTTCTCAGTCTTCCCTCAGTCTTCATGGTCAGGTAGTCTTCCGTGATATACTGTTTTTTGGGGGCCAGGTAACCTTGTATTTTGCTCTGATTGTGTCTAGGATTCCTAACAAGTCTGTGTAGGTTCTCGGTCATTCAGGTCAGTCTAGAGTGCTTGAGATGAAAGCATTTCAGCTCTCATCCAAAAGGCTTCCTCAGTTCTAGAAGCTGTGTTGAAATGTGGTTCATGCTGATCAAATTTGTTGTTTTCCTGTCTATTTTTCTTTCTTTCTCTCTCTCTCAGTTCACTTCAGTTCAGTAAGCTTTGCTAGCATGACCATATTTAGTTACTGTATTGCCAAACCAGTATTACAGTAAAACAACATGAATGAACGTTTGCAATTAAGGAAATTAAGGATTCTATAATAATTCTATAAAAATCTTTTTTCCTGTGTGTGTGTGTGTGTATGTGTGTTTTCACCACCTATCTGATTCTCCGTTAACAATGCTGCATGTATTCATCGGGCACTCTCTCGCTCATTTATTTTGTGGGCTTATTTATGAGTGTTTATGGGTTATTTATGGCTATGGGTGGAGATAAAATCTAAGTTTAGAAAGTCTGTCACATTACCTTCCTTTTCTTTGGCCATCACTGCAGTCACACGGGATACTCATCCTGCTCTGTTTTTGCCTATTTTTTCTCTTTCTTCACTCTCCACACTTTTTTTTTCTGAATCGAGGTTTTTCACCCCTTTTGACTATACATTTAGACTGCAGAACGTTAGCTTCCAGAGAAGTATTGCTCACTGTGGTGCTGACTCTCACGTGTCATAGCTCTGATCGCGTTAAAAAATATGCGTTTTCTCAAAGATATATGCACCCCAACACACATGCAAAGAAATAAGGTTGTCTGGGTGCTGTGGAGACAGATGGTGCTATGTTTGTCAGTATGCGTGGGTACACACATGCATTCTGGGGGTTGTTATTTTAACTCTGTTCACAAACTTCCTCTTTGTACCACAGGACTTCCTCCTCTGTGTGTGCATATGTGTGCGTGTGCATGTGTCTGAGTGTGAGTGTGTGTGTGTGTGTGTGTGCGTGTGTGTGTGTCCAGGTGTATGTATGTTATTCCATTCTGCATGTTCCAGACTTTATCCAGCTGCTGTACAGAATTCTTTGTATGTACCCTGTCTGTGATCTGTGATCACTGTTTGTCTACAGGGTGTAGCTATTAGCCTACTAATACTGGCCATTTCAGTGTTGTACTTATTGGTGCAGGTAGAGGTTAGGCTACCACTGCACAGTTAGCTGGACAAACATTCAGCGCACACTTATACACACCTACACAAAATCTTAAGCGCAGAGTGTTCCACTTAGACTGGAGAGCAAACAGAAACCGTCTAGATAATCAAGGAAACTCATGAACTCTAACATACAATTTCGGCTGCCCTTCCCCGTGCCGGACATATTAAAGAGGTTTAAATTAATGAAGTGCCCTGACAAATTTTAAAACGAATAGGGATATAAGATTACTGTTGAATTATATGTGAGGGGAAACATGCTAAAGTATTTTTTCCGGACCAGAGTATATTTCCATCGTTAGGAAGGGAAAATGACGATTTAATCTGGGTTTTTGAGATGTGAACAGTTTATATGAGGAGAAGCAGACGCCTTCTCTTCTCGGCATTAGGTAGCAGAAGGTGTGGGTGGGCTTGTTCCGTCGCTGTTCTTGGACGGACCGCTAACTTGATCACGATCATTTTTGATCGCCGGAAAGTGTTCACTCTGCCACACAGCGTGGTGTGGCCCACACGGCTGCGGGTGCTTCACTGCCGTTTGCCGTTAACGTCCTCAGACTCCTTCTCGCCAGCTCAGAAGCATGTGGACTTACCTTTACAAACAAATTCTTAAACCTTTGGTGCTAAAATATGGGTGTATAAATAATACATAACAAACTAAATATTTATTTATTTATTTCAAGGTAATATTGAATATGTTCAGCATGTTTTCTATTTGCTAAGGTTGGCTGTAGCAATAGGTCAGCATTTTTTGATAAATAAGTGTGTGTGTGTTTTACCAAGTACTGAAAGTGTTTCAGCTGGAGCTTTCACAGGTGCAACTGCAAAGTAGTTTGAAAGTGAACTCCACACTACCGCCTAGTGACTGAGCTTGAGAACCACTGTTGCAGATGCTTAGGCAGGAGGGTGATGTTTTTGTTGTGAAGCACATCACCTTTTTAAAGATTTAGCGATTATGGACAGAATGGATAAGAAAAAGTCCAAAAGCACAAGTAAGAATGGATAAGGAACTGGAATATAAAACCATACAAATATATTTAAAATAAATAAATCAAACCATCATATACAGAGGTGACAGGGCACTCCCAAAGGGAATCCTCAGATTACAGGAGGAAACTAGTATCACCTAAGAGAGTAAGACAGATGTACTTACTCTGAGTACACAGATATGATTACCTTGCCATTTCAAGCAATGGAAATTAACTGTAATTCACAACATTGTTTAATGCTGAAATCCACTTATCTCTCATGACAAGTAACTGGATATTGTTTCCTCTGGCCACTTGTTTCTCTCTTCTGTTCTCATGTGTATCTCTCTCTCTCTCTCTCTCTCTCTCTCTCTCTCACACACACACACACACACACACACACTTATTCTCTCCCCTTTCTCACTTTGACATTTTAAGTTGCATAAACATTTGCTCAGCAGTATTTTTTAAAGGAGCTTCAGTATGTCTTGTAAATCTGGCTCACTCTTTGATGTCTTATCTAGACATTGCTTATAGTGTTGGGGGGATCTTATGGAATCCAGGTCCTTCATATGCGTGTGTGTGTGTGTGTGTGTGTGTGTGTGTGTGTGTGTGTGTGTGTGTTTGGTCTCCTACATCACACATCAATGATCACATATTCGTCTTCTAACAGTCATAAAATATTGTATAATTCTTCAATTGAAACAATCAAACCACTGACACATGCAGGATTCTTCAGTATGTCCTTTGAACGTCCATCTCAGTTTTTTTCCCTTTTTTTGTGTTATCTTTCTTTTTCTTAAAGTTAGGTTCATAAAACGTAATGTGTCCTATTAGTTACAGCTGTGACAGTGAGTGTGGAGAGTATTCATAAAGATTCATCGCTGAGCAGCCTTCTCTCCCTGGTAACAGTGTCATCTGGACATGTATCTCCTGTCACTGTGGATTAGGTTTTCCCATTCTCACTTTTCCTTCTAACCAATCACATATCACCTGCCATGGGATGGGGTGGGATTTATTGCCAAGACGTCCATCTTCTTAATAAATTCTTAAGTAGAATATATGACTTTTTAGTGATTACTTCCAGGTCATGTTTGGAACTTGTCTTTAATATAGTAATCACTTTGCTCGTGGTGGCAAACTGTCCTTTTTACTGTATAGACTGTGCAGTATTGTCTCACCTGTTTGCTCAAATAACATTCTTAAATACACAGTGTGTCTCGGGAAGACAACAAAGAGTTTTACGGGCGAACCAGGCTATGCTAGCACGAGGACAACTGTTTAGGTCCTGTGAGTTGCTCAACCAAGCATGTAGGATTGCAAATCAGTATGAAGTATGTTGTCAAATACCTTATCAGAATGTCACTCCAGCGGCTACTACCTGCGGTAACATTTTAGAACCGTTAAAGACGTTCAGCCTAATGATAGTAAATTAGGCCTGGGCTTTACGTGGATAAGGAAGTTCACTCCAGAGTGAAGCATATGGCATTGTTCCTCTGGCTGCAATTATAGAGAGAGTGCGTTATTTTATACCAAGAAACTTTCTTTGCGGGGCCAGACAGGTGGAGCCACTCAGACTATGGCAGCCGGTCACAGTGGAAGGTTTAAAGGTAGGATAAGGTCTCTCTTTTGTTACTGACACGCTGGGGACAAAGGCGATAGCGCTTTTTTTTTTTTTTTTTTTTAGCGTACACGCCTACGGTGTCTCTGATACGATTGTAAAACGGCACCTCTGTGTTTGCTCTTACTGTTGATTCTATGCTTAGAGACAGAGGACGCATGCGGGTTTTCACTGTGGGCAGTTTTACCTTGCTGGATAGACCTGTATCCTCGTTATGTGAAATCAGTAGGCACGCTCACTCGCAAACACCTATGACTGCATTCCGTTTTCACTTTTGAAATTGTTCAGAAAAGAATAAGAGAAAACACAGTAGTAGTATATTCATAGTAAGTCACTTTGATCATGTGTATTGACTAACCGACGTCATTAATTCACATCTGTTATAATCAGCTCTAAGGAGTTTGTTCTATGACCAGAGGTCGCTAATTTGGGAGAGAAAAAAAAGCTGTGCTGTTGTTGTTGTTGTAATAAATTATTTGAGAACTCATGATGGGAAGTCTGACTTATGCGCCTGATATTTTAAAAACACTCAGGCTGTTTGCAATGTCGCATTTCTTTTTTTTTTTTCTTTTTTTTCTGGTAATCTCCGTAAGACTGCCTCGAGCTTTCTCAAATGGCACTTCCTTTGTTTTTGTTTATAAGCCTCCTCGAACAAACGATTCATTTCTTATTTTGAACAGTTTTTTAATGTCTTCTTTTGAATATTTTTTTTTCTGTTATGTACCATGTTGGTCACGTTCTCATTCATGCAGGGAAGTGACGTTTATTTGGGGGGGCCTAATTTTCTGGTTTTAATAGTTGATAATAATGGTGAATTAATACTGAAATTCCTTTGAATGCGGTTGCGGGTTTTAATTTTTATTATTATATTTTACAAAGGCTTCACGCATGGTTCAGCCAAATTTTCGAATAGGTAAAATAACATTTAGAGTGGACATATTGTATTTGTCAATCTCGGTAAAACTGATGTTTCACCCTACACTGGTAGCCTGCACGAGAGAACTCAATGAAATATTTTTAACTTATTCGTTAAATTTGCTCTTACTAAGGCCTTTGCGAAACACTCGCAGAACTGACTCGTTCTTTTTTCACTTTTTTGGTTAGTTTGTTCGATATTCGCTATGGAGGATGGTTTGGGAGAAACACCCCGTTGCCAGCCTCTTCTCAGTTGACCTGTAGGTGTGTTGTTGTGCCATCTAGTGGACAGTAACTTGATTTCTAAGTATTTATCTTGTCTAGAAATGCAATTAATCGATATGCTCTATGCAGCCGGCATCGGGAACGATGCCAGTAGAATGGAATATGACAATAGTATTGTGCGAGAGGTATGTCAAGAATGGACTCGTAGACCTCTGCATGCAGAGTGATGATGATGCAGCAGGTCAGCAGTGGTAAAAGTGAACCTGCGACACGTTCCTCAACCAATCACGGACCACCAGCTTCGTCTCATCAGTCCAATCAGGTGGTATCGGGCGGTGGTGGACAGTTCATCGTAGGGCAGTGTGAGCTCAGGGAGTCTGACATTCTCTTGTTTTGTCCTGCTCAGTGTCGCAGCTGTATCAGTGAGAAGGTGCAGGTCAGTCAGAGCCGGTCCAGCTGGAACTCAGGAATCAGGAAGCCTACAGTCAGCTGATGGGCATTCCAAAATTTTTTGCTATATATATTTTTCCTTCATTGGGGTTTTACCCAAAGTGTTCATTGGCCTTCCGAGCACGAGTCATGTAGCTCGTGGCAGTCTGCCCAATGAAACACACAGACCCCTGTAGCTACGAACTGGACAGTTCGCAGGTAGTCCATTTGCCATTATTTTTTAGGCTAAATCTATATGCTGTATGGGGAGACTTCAACCTGAAAATATTATATATTGTAAATATTTAACAAATTTCACTATTCTTTCATACCGATATTCTGATATTTACTATTTGAATATTCAAATTGTATTAAAGTAGTAATGTGGAGGAGGAGGTGCTCTTTCTCCTGTGCTCCATCTTCTCTTCCTGAGCAACCAAATCAATGCAAAATAAAGTGGCTTTGTGTGCCTAAATGAGTCTATATTCATTCAAGGTTTTTCCTTTTTCTGTCTATGCTGATCTGGTCGGTCAGGTTTAGTGAGATTTCAGCAGGACCGGTTTATCCAGGGAAAACTGGTGTTTGTGCTTTCTGCCAGAGAACTGCACCAACCTGTTCTCCTCCGTGTGATGCAGGCAGAGGAAGGGTGGTGGAGGAGGGAGGGTGTGTATGGAAGGGGGGGGGGTAGACGGGGCGAGAGAAAGACTCCTCCTAACCGCTCCTCTCCTTTTGCCGTTTTGTTTGTTCTTAATCCCGTTCCCTCCGTCCGCCCCGTCAAACGTGCCTTGCGAGGAAGCACAGGTGGGGGTGAGCGCCTTAACGAGGAGCTGAACAGGGGGCGTGTGGACGGCAGAGTGCAGCGGCAAGCGAGCCTGGGGTGTACGTTTGGCAGCGGGGCAGAGGGTGAGTTCGGAGTTTGCGTCGTTGGAGGAGGCAGGTAGAGGAACAGAGCTGCTATTCTGCTCTGTTGGGAGGGCTGCTACTGAAGTGCTGTTGAGAGGTGTGTGTGTGTGTGTTTGTGTGTGTGTGTGTGTGTGTGTGTATTCTTTTCCATTTTATGTTGATTGTTTTGGCAATAATATAACTTGTAACATTCATGCCAGAAAGGCACAGCTGAATTGAATTGTGAGGGACAGAGAGAGAGGCCTACAATCTGTATAGTCTAATAATTCGCATCGGGTGGTGATTGGTAGAAAAGGTAACTGCAATAAGGACAGGAGGGGGAAAATAAGCCCATAATGGAGTCTCAGTCTCAAACCACAAACCTGCTTTCCCTGTATTATTGCAGGATATTATCCACCTATCGCTTGCTTTAAGGAGTTACTGCAAATGCAATTTCAACCATACTTGATCAGAGTAACTGCAAAGTAGGCAAACTCTTCAATAAAAAACACATGAAAATAATACATCTTTCACAAATCACATGTAGTGCTCAAAGACATGGCACACAGTCCTTTTTTAAGATAGCAATCATGAATTCTGTAGACCCTTCATGCACCATGTAGTTGATTTAGCCAAGGTCCAATATGAAAAGGATAGAACAGAAATGTTTCCATTCTGTTTGTATACAGTCCTCGTGAAGACAGTTATCTTCATGTCTCTTGTGAAGCTATAGTTCTGTCTGTTTGTATACCTTCAGTGCACCTGACTGACTGCAAGTGCTCTGCAGGACAGATTCATTCAGATTCATTCTTGGGACTATAGCTCAGTGAGACCTATGACTGTGGTTCCCTCATATTAATATATCCAACTGAAAATTCAAAATTCCAGTTTAAAGCAAACATTATCCAGTCATGTAAATACTGGAAATGTATGTGCTTCATGTTAATTGAAACATTGTGCGAGTGTGCGCATGTATGCCTCTAATATGTGTTTATGGTGTGTTTGTGCATTTGTGTTTGTGCATTTGTGTGTGTGTGTGTGTGTGTGAGTATGTGTGCATGCAGGTGCGTGTGTGTGATGAGTCGATTCCCAAGCTCTGAGAGGCAGGTTGCCTCTTGCTCTTACCCTGTAACTTGGCACACGGGCTGACATATCCCAACATGCAGGCACACAGAGTGAGTGGGGGAGAGCCTGATGCTGGAAGCACACAACAGCAGAAAGCAGCAGAGCAGAGAGGCAAACTAAGAAAAGCACACGAATGCTGTACAGAAACGCGCCCATTCTCAAAGCTATTTTAGTGAATAGGCGGTTGAGTCTGCATTTATTTATAATAATATATTGCTCAATGGTCACAGTCACGTTATTTTATATGCTAGGAACAATATACAAGTTCAAAGTCTTATTCTATACCTGGGGCAGTTAAGAGTCATTCACAGGAAATTCAAAGTCTTTTTCATTTCAAAAGATCTACTGTTGAAATCTATGTGGTGAGTGTTATAAGTAGAGTGTTGGCAATTGGTTCATTTACTCAGGTGCCATACAGCATGTTCACAGTACGAAGGCATTGTGGGATACGCCCTGCCTAAGGCACTATATCAGTGGCTGACCACTCCTCTTAGACAGGTGTCTGGAAAATGCCCGCCCTGGACTCTCTCCTGGTCAGTCTCCTTTAGCATTAATACCTCCAACAAGGCAATACAGACAGGCCTTCCAATGCTCCATCCACAGCTCCCTAGCGTCGCTCCCTTTTTTTGTGGTTTCCTTCCTTTAACATCCCTGAGTCATAGCAAGTTGGACTTTTATCCTGTGAGTGGGAGCAATTGTATAGCACAGGGAAGGTCCAGACACTGATCTGAGATCAGCTCTCTAACAGCAGCGAATGGGCATGGCTTCACGTTCAATGTGGCACAAGAGATCAAGCTCTGCAAATGACTGTTCAACTGCTTCCAGATCAGTGAGGTGGTCATGATTTTGTTTTTTTTTCCCCTTGCTCTCTCTCTCTCTCTCTCTCTCTCACACACACACACACACACACACACCACACACACACACACACACACACACTTTTGCTCTGTGTATGTTTAAATTTCAGAGTATGTCCACATCAGGATGTTATTATCAGGGGACCAGATGCTGTTTAAGTGATCTGATTTTTGAAGTTGCAATTTTCCCAAGCACATTAGCTTGCAAACTCAGTGTGAAAGCACAGTGTGGAAAAGGTCATTTACAGTTTCAAAGAGATTCTGAGCTACTAGTGATGTTATGGAATGGCATGGTGCTGGCAGCATGCTGACTGGCTGCTTGGTTTTGCATTGCTGATATGACCGTGTCATTAGTGTAGGTACTCTAAACATGTATTGTGTCTCTTTGTTTGTCTCTGATACTTTTATATGTAAATACAAGCCAAACCCTCCCTCTTTCTCACGCTTTGCTATTCCGCCCTTCTCCCGCTCGTATATAGACACAGCACACACACACACACACACACGCGCGCACAAATAAAGTCATGCCTGCAGCACTGTGGTGGAACCAGTCCGACCAGGACGGGTCATAATTATTCCCAATATCTCCGCTCTGACGTTGGCTCTGCTATCCCAGGGACACAGCCAAGTCTGAAGGTCACCGTGTGGATACGTGATGTGTGTCCCGTTGGTTGCTTGCAAACGTACGTGTGCTGCGTCCTGTTGAAGGGCCGGATGGGCGGGTCTTGCTAGCCACTCAAGGGTTCATCCACGAATGACGGCATGTTTGCTGCATGCTGACAGCCATACTGAGAGCAGCACTATTTCAAGCAGTTTTTTACCACTGAGAGAGAACACACAGGCAGGGTTTTTTTTTTTTTTTTTTTTTACATTGGTCCTTCAGTGCTCAGAGAATGCCCTGGTTCTTCAATGCTCAGTTCTCTTGTAATGAGGAAGAGAAGCCAGTAGAATATTTAAAGTTCATTTCAGTTCCAATTTATTTGTGTAGTACTTCTTACAACACACAGCAGCTTTCCAGAGATGATTTATACAGAGAATCCAGGTCCAGACCCCTAATAAGCAAGCCAAGGTGTTGGTGTCAAGGAAAAACCCACTGAGAACAAGAGGAAGAAACCTTGAGAGGTGTCCTGAATACTATATATGACCTCCAATACTCAAACACCTCTCTCTCTCTCTCTCCGTCACGCGTGCATGCTCCATCTCCCTGCCTCTTCTTCTCTATTTATTTAAATTCAGTAAGCCTTACTGGGATCACCATGGTTTGCTAGAGTATTGCCAAACCATTTTTCAAATGCCATGAACTGACATTAAGAGATCAGTTTCAGTTTAAAAAAAAAAAAAAAAAAAAAAAAAAAAAAGATTTGGGCGTATCCCAGAGCAATTTAAAGAAATTCTCTCTCTCTCTCTCTCTCTCTCTCTCTCTCTCCCTCTCTCCCTCCCTTTCTGTGTGCTGTGGAGGAGGATGGCTGTGGAGCGCTTTACTGAACTCCTACACAGGCTGAAGGAGGTCCATGAGCAGGAGGTGGAAGGTGAGCCTGAGCATTTACTCTCAGCATGTGACAAATGGGAGGCCTGCTTGAGTTACTGTGGCTCCCCACTCCTCGCGGTCCTCTTCCCACGCCTCGCCACTCCTCGCGGTCCTCTTCCCACACCTCGCCACTCCTCACGGTCCTCTTCCCACACCTCGCCACTCCTCGCGGTCCTCTTCCTACGCCTCGCCACTCCTCGCGGTCCTCTTCCCACACCCCGCCACTCCTCACGGTCCTTCCCATAGGCTTTCCTGGCCTTATATGAGCAGCTCTTCAACAGCATAATAGTCATTGCCATTTAAAAACAGTCACTGTGTTTTATAATGTTCAACCTTCTGCATAATCTGAAGCATCTTAATGTTCGTTGGTCCCTTTGACTGGCAAGTCTTTTTTGTTCCTTGCCCAATAGGATGGCAGGAGAAGGTGCTGGAACTGACCAATAAGAAGAACTGGTGAGTCTCAGCCTCCTAAAGAGATTCAACAAGCCTCATCATTTGAATTTTCATCAGCTTTGGGTTTCTGTTTTCTGTTAATGGCAGCAAAAATGGCCTCTTGGTTCCCATTCCATTTGAAAGGTCCTTCTGGTTATTAACAAACCTAGCGGCTCAACATGAGGTCAAAGTAGTGGGGAGGTTACAGTTGGAGCCAGAATAAGGGTTAGAATTAAGGATAGGTCTTGGTTAAGCCTAAACTCAGGATTAGCAGGAGTGCAAGAATAAGGACAGAAAAAAGTGTTAGGTGAGGATTCTGAAAACCATCTAAAGCAGACTGCCCCATTATTTATCCCTTTGGCTGTGCTAGACCTCTTCAAAGATCGCACACTTTTTTCTTGTAAGCAGGTAACAGATTTGCTGTATCAGATACACTGTGAACTTTGTTTTGCAGTGATGCAAAGAGACTGGAGGAGCTGTACAACCGGAACCAGCAACTGAGGGAGCAACAGAAAGTTCTTACAGAAAACATTAAACAGTTGGAGAACATGTGTGTGTGTCTGTCTGTCTGTCTGTCTGTCTGTCTGTCTGTCTGTCTGTCTGTCTGTCTGTCTGTCTGTCTGTCTGTCTGTCTGTCTGTCTGTCTGTCTGTCTGTCTGTCTGTCTGTCTGTCTGTCTGTCTGTCTGTCTGTCTGTCTGTCTGTCTGTCTGTAGCTTCATCTAGGAATGCATGTAACATTGTTTGTTTGTGTGTTCACAGGTTGAGAGCAGGGCTGTGTGACAGGTGTAGGGTCACCCAGGAGATTGCTACGAAAAGACAGCAGGACTATGAGAGCTCCCAGCTCCAGAGTCTGCAACACATCTCTATACTAAGTAGGCTATGCAAATACTCTAACATACATATAAGTAGGATATATAAATACTCTAACACACATATAAATTCTCTCTCAAATGCATACAGTAAGGCTATATAAATACTCATACATAATGGGACTTACAAATACACTCACACACACAAATAGGCTGTATAAATACTTCCTTACACACATCTAATACTTTCTCAGACATGTATAGAAGGCTCTCAAACATGTACAGCAGGCTATACAAATAACTTCACCCACACAAATACTAGGGTATACAAATAGCCACTCACACTTATATAGTAGGCTATTCAAATACTCTCACACACACATATAAGTGAGGTATCCAAATATTCTCTCATACACCTGTGAGCAGGCCATACAAATAATCATACACACATACTGTAGGGCTTTGGGAATTAGTGATCAGCAATTAGGTACCACAACTCTTGAGCACAAAACTATACTTTTTAATACAACTGTCAGTGTGCCACTGACAGCTAATTGGTTTCTGTTTATAAATGCTGTATTTTTAAGTTACCTCTGAGAGAATGAGGTCATAGATTTCGTTTTTAGCTGACCTGATAAGAAGCGGGTGACTTATTTAATTACCAAGATCAATGGGCAGTTAGTGACTACTCCCTATTTAGCTAAATACTTCTTAAACTCTTTCTCTTCTCGAGTTGTGTAGGCATTTTGACCTGTGCAGTTCAGCTGGCTACAGGCTTTGCTCAGTTAGGTTGATGGCGGGCTTCTCTAAATGACTTCCTGCAATGTTCTTCTGCTTCCTGTCCTTGTCTTCTTCTCACTGCAGTGGCGGAAATCAGCGCCCTGATGAAGGACAACAGCAGGCTGAGAGGAGAGCTGAAGAGCTTGGGTCCACCGATGGAGTGAGTGGCCGTCCTGCCCCCTGTGTTTGGCTATTCAGTTGCGATTGTAAATGGTAATGTAAACTCAGCGGTAGCTAGGATTCCAATGATCTTTTTATTGGTCCTAGCTCCACATCAAAATGAAATCCTGAATTCCTCTTTCATCTTTTTTATACCACATTTGGCCCAGTGACCCGGGTTCAAGGAGCAAACGGGGGACCGTATTTCAGAGATGCCATATTTTGCGCTTTTCAGTGCATGTTGTCTCATTTAGGCAACGGAATGGGGAATCTGAGGAAGCAGGAACCCCAGAGGTCAAGCACTCACCTGACCCTGCCAGTTCCACATTTAACCTGATAACATCTGTGCTCAAGCCTGAACAACCACTACCAGGGGGCGCCTTTGCGCCAACGGCCACTGTGAAGAGTGAGGCTGAACGCAATCACTGTACAGAACCTCTAGCTGAGAGAGAGGAAATATCAGGTACCCATTCAAATCAGATGATACAAGATACACAGTATCAGTCCAGCTTCTTAAATTTCCTGTTTCCTTTTTCTTTCCCTGTTATTTATTTGTTTTTTTATGCCTGATAAAGGATCAGACCACAAACAGTTACAAGACTGGAGTGGAACACACCCTTTTGTAAGTGATCATTCAGTGTTAACACGTGATCAGTGTTAAGTGGTCACTTTATGTCACAGTTGAACGTTTTTTGCGAGGCCCTTGCTAATTGCATACCGCTGTGTGCTTGCATCCCTTTTAGGAGTCGAACAAGGGGTCAACATTTACTGCTAGTGCGGTGAGCCTCCAAGTGTGGAGGGATAAGAGGTGAGATCCAGTCAAAGCAGCCGATTGAAAAAATGATGTGAAGGAGAGAGCAGGCGGTGAGAGGTAGCAGCCCCAGCCTGCTGGACACGAAAGGCTGTTTCCACCTGCTTCCTAATTCCCTGGTTCCTCTCTCCCCAGAGCGGATAGTGCGGACTCTTTGCTGCCACAGCTTTCCCCCACCTCCCAATCCCACCCCCACCACCTCCGTCTCCTGAAGAACATCCCCTTTCTCTGCCCCGGTTCCTCTGAGGAGCGTCACACACTGATATCCGGCCCCTTACGACCCCATCCGATCAAGACGGCCCCTCCCATCCTCCGCTGGCCCCTCCCTGAACACTCTGATTTTGTAACAGTGGGGACGGGTGACCGCAGGGGTGGAGATAGTGATGGCGGCAGTGGCATCGTGGTCCAGCCGAACCTGAACCAAGACTCCGCCATGCTACGTTTCCCCAGCCTGCTTTCATCGGCCGGTGGCTTTGAGTCTCACCGGCATGTGCGGGCACTCAGCCATCTGCGGCCCTTGTGGGCACTGCCTATCGGCACAGGTCAGAAGAGCCTCTCTGAGCTGGTGGACGGGAAAGACGGAAGTAAACCGGCACCCATTATAGCACCACCCTGCTGGAAGAGCTCTGCAGTGCAGACTAAGCAGATTTTTGAAGACGGTGTAAGAGACCGGGATGAAGAGGACTTCCCTCTGGACCTGTCCAACGCCACAGGCTCCAAAGCCAAAGAAGCAGAGGTGGCGCAGTGTCAGTGCCGGAGCGAGATGGCTTCGACGTCATCTTCGTCACCTGATGCTCCTCTCTCCTCGCCATGTTCGGCTCAGTATTGCTCCAGCCCACAGAGCGACCTGCAGACAGGAGATTCTAAACCACAGGTCTTGAGATTTCACTTTTCAAATACTCAAGAGCAAAGCAGTAGATGTCATGTCATGCATTGAGTTGGCTGCGGAGAGCCTTTCCAGTGGGTGTGAGGATGTTGTGAGTGGCTTGCAAGCTTGTGTGTGTGTTTGTGTTTGAGTATGAGTGATGTTTTTCAAATGGACATTAACCTTCTAAGGCTAAAAGACAGTTAAGATTTCTTTCATGAAATTCGCAACAGATGGAGAAGACTAGGGAAAAGCCAAAAGAAGAGCATGATGAGCAAAAAGAGAAGAACGAGAATGTAGATTTCCCTG
This sequence comes from Electrophorus electricus, assembly GCF_041902795.1. NCBI lineage: Eukaryota > Metazoa > Chordata > Actinopteri > Gymnotiformes > Gymnotidae > Electrophorus > Electrophorus electricus. The sequence continues at coordinate 8,360,689 of NC_137520.1, read as the reverse complement.
GGAACCAGAAGGCCCCCACTCTGACTATTTCACTTCGCCCAGGTAGGGACGCTCAAAGCCCAATAATTCAATTCAGAACAGATTCTATTCCAGTTATGCAAAATGGACCTCTTATTTTAGACATCTCCCAATAAATTATATGTGTTTGTGTTCATCCTTGCAGTTGTGATCCTAGAGTCACTAAAAACTAGACAGCAGGTAACCCCTCACCTGACACAGATCACCATTTAACATTGCCATGGGGATGTCTGAGGTGTCTGGCACTGTTGAAATTGTTTTTGAGAAGTGCTCTGCCTGTCCTTCACTGTGACAGATGGAACCAGACGCCGAGCAAGGTGGTGGCCCCCAAGAGCGGCAAGAGGAAGACTACGGGGCCCGCAGCACGAGGAAGAGGGCTACCCAAGCCAATGAAGGTGTGAGGGAACTGCTTGCTCACCTCCTTCACCTTCTTGTTCATTCATCTCTCCATCCATCTAACTTCAGTTCAATGTAGTATTTAAAGAGAGCTTCTTTGCAAGAAATTGTGCAACAAGAAATGAGCAAAAATACATCGAAATGTGTCCTGATATGAATTACAAATGCATCTTTGTAATTTCTAAAATCATATGTATGAAACTTTATTACACAGTATTGATCTTTTAAAAATGTGTTTAGATACATGTAATAATTAATAATTAGTAAAAATTTAGTGCATAATTTGTAAACATTCTGATTATTATAAACTAAATAGTCGAATTAGGCAGACTGACACAATTATTTACAGGCATGAAACTGAATCTCTGTCATGCAGTTGTGTAAATCTACTCATTCGCAGACAGCAGGCAGGTAGTTCAAAGTTTTCTGAGCTGGACCAGGAGACTACAGTGACTGCAGGCTACTGAAAACTGCCTTTCCTCTCATGACAGAGGTGAATGTTCAGGGGTAACATGAGCTGATTATATAGTGACACTGCTCTGCTGAAATCACTTCTTGAAAAGGTTCAGTGAAATCAGGGTAGATAGAAATGTGGAAGTGTAACTAAATAAAATCACTGAATCCACTGCACTCTGTGACCCTCAGTATGTCCATGAGCTATAGCACCTTCTATCATTTGTCCAGTGGATTTGTGCTGGACATTAGAAGTTTGTGGTAGAAAGGAATTAAGAATCCAGTGAAGCTGTTAGAGGCTGGTAATAATCCATCCATCTATTTTTCCATTCATCCATCCATCCATGCATGCATTCATTCATGAACATTCTCTTCCTCTTGTGGTGGTTTGGGATGTTTTCCTGCCTTAGGTCTTCCACAACATCCACACAAAGAGAAGAGAATAAGGGTGACAGTCATTCCCCAGGGATCCAACCAAGATGATCCAGAGCAGGGCTGAATCAAGGTTGGACTCTTTCTGTTTTCTATTTAAATTTGTGTTCAGTGCACCTTACAAAGTGAGAACACCTGTAAAGGCAATGATAATCAAACTAATTACAACAGCATGAGTAACATCAATGACCTTTGCTCCAAATACCTTCATAATGAAGTGTTAGAGCGTCTGTATGCACATGCGCAAGCTGAATGTGCTATGTTTTGTGCTCCCTTATGTTTTGAAATAATTCTTCTCTTTTCTCTTAGGGATATTTGTTGAGTCAGCACCCTTTTCACATTTTCAAATGAATGTATGTGCTTCATACCATGTAGCAGTTCATACCATATTCATGTTTTTGCTTTATTGTCTTACAGGCGCCCAATGGAGCACATCACTCACAGTGGACCTCCTACCTAGTTGCCTGCTGTCTCCTCATTCATCAAAATCTGAGATTCTTCTATATTCCTGTGTAAAACAATAGGTCAACCCTTTGCCTAGAAACCTAAAAGTGACATGCAGGGCCCACACCACACAGGAAAGAAACAAACGACATCTAATCTTAGCACTTAAGACTTTCTGAAGGTAACAGTTGTATGTTTCAGTCTAACACGGCCTGGCAACCAGGTTCCTCTTCCATGCAGTGCTTGATGTCTGGCCCATACTTTTTCCCAGTTTCCCTGCTCTCTTTGGCTGGACCAAACAGGAAGTGAATTACCAGCAGGAAGTCCTTCCTGTCCTGAGGCTCTAACTAAACAACATATAACTGGATATGGTTTCCGCTAGCCTTCTGTCTGTCTCTCTCCCTCTCTGCTTCTGTCTCTCTGTTCCTCCTATTACATGACTGTTGATTCTACTGCAGCTCGTTCCATCTCCTTACGAATCAGTTTCCACCATTTCCACTTCTGACCTGTGTTTTTGAATCACTTTCATAGTTGTAGTTACTGTTGGCGCTCCAGGCTATTTCTGCCCAAGTCAATTTTAAGGTCTTCACATTGTAAATGTTGTAAAAATGGAGCCCCTCCCCTTCCCCTTTCTGGTTATTGAGAACCAAACTCGGCGCACATTTTGTAAGAGTGAATTTTCCACTTGTGCTGGCTTGTAGGCATTTTAAAATCAGTAAGATAGCGGGCGAATAAATAACTCCTTTAGCTTATATCGCACACTGCCGTCCTTCCAATGTCATCTGAACCGAATCACTGCAAACTCATTGAGAGAATTATTTCATAGACCCTTCCATCTGACACACCAGGAAGAGGGGCTACATGCGCAGCTTTTGCAAGCACTTTTAGAGCAGACTCTGAAAGGCTTGACGGCATGTATATATAGGAAAAGAAACGCCATCCTTTTTTCCAACGTATACTGAAATAAAGCAGTGTGCATGATTCTGATGTGAATGGTGTGTTACTTTATTCTGCTCCATGCTGGTTCATGGAATTGCACTGCAGACAAGGTCCTCTGATGGAATGTGCATACAGGAACTGTATGTCATTACAAGAAATGGCGCGATGTTCGAGTATGGTTTCACAATATGTGAAGCGATGGTAGATCACCATGATAATACTATCGGAATACATCTCGCAGCATGTTTTTTTTCAGCATAACACAGGGGCTTAATGACTGCCCTCATAGTGACAAGGTTTTAAGTGCAACCCCATCACTATTGCTGTTGAAAATTTTGCATTTCTAATTTGATGTTATTTATGTATGATTTGCCTAGGAAGTAATATACATTACTTTTTGTGTAAATAACACTTCTTGTTGCAAACATATTACAAATGTATCTGTTTCTGAACTATTCAGAAGATAAAACATGTTTCTGAATGAATCACATAAGTTTGTTTGCAAATATCAACCTTAAATTATTTTTAAGCATGCGGTGCATTGCTCTCAGAAACACTTATATTTACGGAATTTAGCTGACACTTTTAGCCAAAGCGACTTACAATTATGACTGAGTACAACTTGAGCAATTGAGAGTTAAGGGTCTTTGCTCAGGGGCCCAGCAGTGGCAACTTGTCAGTGGTGGGGCTTGAACCAGCAACCTTTCGATTATAAGTCAAGTAATGTGAAAGCTGCAAACATCGTTTAATGACTTAATGGCTTATCTGGGGAAAAAAAAATACAACAACAGCTTAAAACCACATACTTTAGCTCAGTACCGCACAAAGTTACTCCCCTTTCAAGAGATGGAGTTATAGCGTTATAGCAGAGCAATGCAGTCAGGGTGAATTACCTACAACCCCCCCCCCCCCCCCCCCCCCAAAAAAAAAACAATACAAGGTCAAGGTCAACATTCACTTTAATATTCCGACAGACCTTAAATATTAAAGTGGATATTGACATGAGCACATCAATTATACACAGTCAATACAAAGTTTATGTGTGCACATAATTTCCATTGTTCCTCGTGGGAAACCAACTGTCACATAAACAAAATGGGACTTAATCTAGACTTAATACAGCTGGAACAGCCTGTATGACAGAGGAATGTTCATGGCTAAACATGGGTTGTAAAGGCTTCAGTCTATGTGTAGGCACCTAAATAACTGGCGACCATTATAGAGAGTCCACCTATTTTCTTTATCGTAATGTATATTTAATGTTGCCATTTTAACTATAGTTGTGATTTACAAGAAGATGTGCAGATGTTTGTGATTTACAAGAGGGTTTGTCAGCTCAAACTGCAGACTAATCTTGACCAAATTCTTCGCCACTTTTATTATATGGCAAAGGATTATGTAGACCATACATTGCATGACTTGGAACTGCGTTTGTGAGCAGTGTACATATGGCTTAATTACTTGGCCTATTATCAGCAGTTAGGAGAACAACTTCCCAGTCTTTAGTGACTTTTTTATATGCCTGCATTGTGAGAACGAACTTTGTGCTGACGTGTTGAGTTCAAATAGGGCATAATCACAAGTAAAGAACTAAGTAGACAGAAGAGACTTCTAGTGTGTGTGTGAGATCCATGATGTCTGTGATCCATGAGTGATCCATGATGTCTTTATTTACCTGTGGACAGATAAGATAGATTTGGAGCACAGAGAGCACTGGCAGAGATGAACAACCAACTTCCCATTATTGTTTCATCACTATCTTGAGTCTCTCTCTCTCTCTCTCTCTCTCTCTCTCTCTCTCTCTCTCTCTCTCTCTCTCTCTCTCTCTCTCTCTCACTGGTTTTCCTCATGCAACCACACTGTGTGTGTAACATTGGTTTACTTATTTCACTTTCATTTAGTTCATTTCCGTTTGTTTTTTGTATCATTATTAGTACTACCACTCTTCCTGATGTTATTGGTGCTGCTAAATACAACATACTGATATTTCAAAAAATGTCGCTGTACATATGTACATTCATGGCTGGCGCTTGACTGCCTGTTGGTTCAGTCCCTACTTCTTCCTGAGCACACGTTGGACCTCTCACATTCACACGTAACACCGAATGCGAGAGATGGGGGAGCCGGCTTAAGAAGAGGTCCTGGGGCACATGTGAATACAAATATTCTCACCTCATCGATATATTAGATCGCACTTGTGGATTAAACTGCTGTTGGTACTTCATAGGAATTGAATCGGTAAGGACACTCAAAAGTCCTTCGCTTCAGACTATAGTTATACCGAATAGAACGGTTAGACGAGCGGCACGTTTCCTCGGGGCATATTGTAACAGACTAGCATATAACATCGCAGTGTTTGTTTGTTTTTTGTAGACTATAAATAATGAATATGGTGTAACTGTTCGTAATTTTCCTTTAGTGTTTTCAGCAGAGGTTACACTCACTGGAGTTTTTACATGGCACAAATTCGGTTATTTTTAAATGCGAATTCTTAACGTAATTGTGTCACACCTAACAAATTCGTAGTTTTTTATCACAAGTTAACAGGCAATCTTTAATAATCATACTGATTGATTGTATTTATATTTAATAGAAAGTAATATATTTGGTCTGCAATACCCATTTCATTCTATAAATTAATCAAACAATACTACATGTAAATTTAAATGAAAGTTCTAATACTAATTGTTATGTAGGGCTGATTTTTATTAAGAGTTATAATAAAACAAAAGTTGTGCGTTATACTGACACAAACTAAAAGTGCTGGACTATACAGTTAGGGCCAGTGTTTAATGCTCTTTCCAGAATTCAAATTGCCTATGTTTATCCTGATATTCCGGAAATGGAGAGTCTTTTGATGAGGTAAGTCTCACTGAGGTGTATTACATGCATAATGTGATATTTGCACAGTTCAGTATGGCATTGAAAAGCAAAAGCTCTTAGCTGGAGGGTTAGACTGTCAGATTTTAAAGGGTTTATTCTTCCTCTTTGGCACAGAGCATCACCTTTCCCAAAGACTTGTTAAGGCCATATTAAGTACTGTTTGTACTGATTGTCTGTCGTATTGGGATTAAATGCACATTACTGGAAGGAAGGCCCTACTAATCCATGGGTGGTACCTCACCCATTAATGCCAAAAGCTACAAAAGATCTGAGTTAGCCTGCTCCCAAGTAGACCTCTCACACTGTCACCTCTCCGAGCTGCCAGGCCTTACTGGGTGCTAACTGGGGCTTCAAACCACCTCATTTGCTTCTAATTACTGAGCCAGCACAAACCTGCTGGATGCAAATGGTCATGTAATGGCAGCACTCTGGGCGTTGCCTTCTGCTGCTGCTAACTCCATTGGAGCAAGTTTTCATCATCCCAGTGCATGTTTGCAGCACAGCAAATACATGCAGGGAAGGGTGAGAAACCAAGATAGCTGGGCCACTGACACCTCTCACATTTGTGTCCGGTGTCACTGGACAAGCCCTGAGCGGGGCTGCACACAGAGCATTGCTGTAATGAGAGCAGAGTGAAACAGGAACGTCATAGCAGAATGAGGAAGTGGGCTTTTGATTTGCCTTTATTCTACTCCAGTAACCTTCCAGTCATATGGGAAGCTCTAAGTGCAAGTGTCTGAGTGCAGCTCGAACATGTGATATGATAAAAAAAACAAAACAGGTAATGCAAGAGTGTGGTTGAGTTGCAGGGTCATGTTCCTTTCGTCGCTATGCATGCTGTCACTGGGGAACACCAGAGGAGCTCTTGATTACAGCAATCCTTTTATTTGTGAAAGCCCCTTTGGCCGGATTCACACCAATTTCCTGATCAATGGCTGCTCATGGTGTTCTAAGCTTCCAGGAGGTTTTCCCTCAAGGTGAGAGATGCTGAGGCTCCTCTCCAGTTTTCCTTTTGAAAAACAGAGCTTCACCCATCACATGGGCTTTCCCTCCATGGAGTGGATATGGGAAGTCATTGAGGGATTATTTTTCCAAATTGCGTTCTTCCTGGAACTCTTATTTAGGAACGTTGAATACTCTTGTATGTGGGCCCAGGCTGGTGGTACATCAGTTAGTCATTACATTAAAGAGGAACGTCTTGGCAGCAGGAAGTTGCAGCCTGTGTGCTTAACTTTTGTTGTGAACGTTATTGTAGATTTAGATTTGAGTGGAGATCAACACCAGATATGGCCTGGGAAGCCCACACCCAAAGTTTGTGTTATATAATATCTAACAGACTACTTCTTTATCCCTATTTATTACATTTCTACATAGGTGCAGAGCCAGTGTCAACACAGAGGTGCCATAAAACATGCGACCTATTGAATGTTGGCTCTGTCAGTTTCCTTTCATGCAGCCTTAGAGGCTGTAGTTTGACGTTTCGTGTAGTTAGCTTATATAATTTACCTGAGTAGTGTCAGTAGCCTCTGTATTGTGTTTCCTGTTGCAGCAGGACTACTGTTGCCCCGTTTTCATCTGATCAGCCATCAGTGGGGTCATGAGGTCCACATCTTGTGCAGACCTCTGTAGCTTCACTCTGCTTATACAAAAGGAGCCCCAGTGAAACTATGCCTTAACGAAACAGCATATTAGATACTGCAGTACTTAAGACCATCAACAAAACAATAGGTGTTTATTTATTTATTCAACATGTCATATTTCAGTATTCATTGTGTTTAACTTAGGCTTACTTCCACAGGTTTTCCTCATTAAATAAAATATTGTGTATTTATTAGTGCCCTAATAATGCTTTTGTCTGCATCCAAGATGGGACACACTTGTCCACAGTCTGTGACTAATAGAAGAAAAAAAAAAGTATGTAAAAAGTATGCCATTCACTTCTGGTGATCTGAAAATTGTTACTGGAGAAATGAAAAAGATGTGAGCCTGTCTGCAAACCAGCTACAGTGATTAGAACTTTTATATGTGTGAACAAGACTGAACTTGTGAGATAAAAAAAAAGGTGTGTGTGTTTGAGAGAAGCAAGAGAGAAAGAGAGGCATTTATGCTTTATGCTTATGAATCTGACTGCCCCAGTGCATCATAGTACAAAACGTTCTCATCACATTGGTGTCATTTTTACATTCTCTCAGAAAGTAACATTCATCTCAATGCTATAATGCTTTTTTGGTAAACGGGACCGGGGACATCATAGATGGCTTCTTAACTCATTTAAGATTCCAGGGCAATTTTCACTGCTAGGGACAGACTTCATTGCTGATGCGCTTTTTTGAAGGACAGAGAAGTTCTAGTCTGAAAAACAGAACTGGTCAATGACTGTTGGAAACTCGCGATGATGTGACATTTTTTTCAAAAACTGTGACGTTAAGTGCAATGCTGCATGTGGATGGTCTGGATATGCTCACTGCATCAACGAGAACATCGCGCTGCTCTCGAAAAGGCGGTGTCGTAGTGTCAGACACCATGCGCTTTCGTTTCACACCTTCTTCTAGTGTTGATGCTCTGAGATCCGACGCCATGCACTTTCGGTTCACGCCTTCTGCATGTGGTAGTGTTGATACTGCCCATTCGATACCATGAGCAATTGTTTCATTACATCCACTGGCTTCTCCTTTTGCTCTTACATGAAACGCACGGCCCTTGTCAAGCCATTCAGAAATGTTAATTCCGAAGTAACCGTTCATTCATATTTGTTGGATGTTGGAGAAATTATTTGGTTGGTAAACCACAAAAAACGGCAGTCAGTGGAGCGCGCGTGACAATGTCATATGCGAAGCGCCGCCGTGTTGCAGTGCCCCTGTCGTATTTGCTGTGCTTGTATCTGTTGGTATTTCTGTGTGGCAGAATTTACTGCTTGCTAACTGTGAATGAGTGAGTGGGTCACAGTCCTGTTGCATGAGATGCCTGGCATCTAAACATCACCATTTAACAGAGTTACTGTGACAGCTACGTTTTAAAATCTACAATACATTCAAAACTCGAATATTTAGTTCCTCACTGTGTGTGTGTCCTGCTTCTCTACAGGCTTCATCATGGGCTGTGTGGGCACCAAATCACCGCAGGATTCGGGCGGCAAAGAGGTGGGCAGTGACGTCACAGGGAACAGCAGCCAGACAGCACACTACGTCAAGGACCCCACCAGCAAGGCCGTGAGTGCACTTCCAGAACAGGCTGAAATAGAAAGGTTGCAAAAAGAAGAAGTTTTTAGGGACATTTTCTTAACCTTGCACCTTTCTCAAAAGTTGCTGATTGCATATTGAAGCAGCCATTATTTTGCAAGATCACTGGGCTACTTCGGCACATTCAGCTTTCATGAGAATGCTTCCTCTTTGCTAGTAGTGTGTCAGTAGATCTGATCACTGAAGGAGACTGGTCTACTTATAAACCTGCACATTCATTAATTCTACAACAAATCAGTTACATAATAGTGAGTATGCTTTAAATAATCATAATAAGCTTTATTTATATAGCACCTTTCACACATAAATGCAGCTCAAAGGGCTTCATAGAGGATTAAAAAGCAAAAGAATTTTTAAAAATGGGATAAATTCAAATAACATTACATGAACCTAAAAGTGGGGGGGGGGGGGGAAATTAAAATAAACAATAGTAATAATAGTAATAAAAACAACAGCAATTATATTATAAATTTTAAATAAATTAAAATGAAACCAAAAATGTAATTTAAAAAAACGCTAATTAAAAAAACAATGCTAAGATATTACAAACAAAATCATGAAAAACAAAGTCAGTAAAAATGTTTTCAGTTGCTTCTTGAAATGATGTCCTGATGTTGCCTGTCTAATCTCGCTTGGTAAATTGTTCCACTTTTTGGTGCATGAAATAAAAAGGCTCCCTCACCACTTCTATTCTTAAGCTTTGGCTGTCTAAACAAGCCTACATCATATAACCTTAACCACCAATTTGGTACATCCAGGGACAGGCAGTCTGTTATGTATGCATGTGATGCTTTAAAAACCAGTAGTAGTACTTAAAAATCTGTCCTAAATGAGACTGGTGGTAGCCAGAGACTGGAAGCCAGTGTCATGAAGCTAGAATTGATGTGATGCGTTCTCTCTTACATGTTGCTGTTAGCACTCTGGCTACAGCGTTCTGGACAGGTTGTATCTTGGTAATCCTTTTGGAAAACCAGTCAATGGCACGTTACAGTAGTCAAGTCATGAGAAAAGAAAAGCATGCAAACATCTCTTAGCATCATGCAGACTAATATATAGCTTAAGACAAGCAATATATAAAAAGTTTTAAAGCGTTTTAAAAAGGCAGTTTGAGTAACATTGTTAATGTGTGCTCTAAAACAATGGTAGTACTATTACCGAAACTAGTTTGTGTTTTCATCTAGTTGTGATAGGATTCCCCCTAATAAAAATCAACATATGCTGTTGCACAGAAGGAAAAAAAAAGCAAAAATAATACCCTATGTATACATGACATTAATCTCTGGCTGGAATTGCATGCATTCAGTGAGCACATCAAAACTATACCTCTGATTCAGTAAGAAATCAGACACACAACCTCAAATGTTTAACCTTTATGGCAGCTGGGTATTAGCAGGAAATGGTCTGTCCCAGCTGCCATCAAGCATTTCAACAACATGCAAGAGGTCTGCAGAAATCATATATGAACATGAACATACTGTATGTTGGTTATAATAAAAATATCCATTATCCAGTGACGTTTTCATATTTATTAAATGCAAAACCATGACATGATCATACAGATCTTGTACTTTGAAACAATGGTTTTATATAACGGTCCATGCATGTTGTGAGCTTCAACTTGACTATAAAATGTTGGTCCTAATCTGCATATTTATATGTATTGTATATGGCGTGTGAGACTCTTTTGGGGATTTCAGAGACCGTTAGCGTATGCGCAGTAGCAGGGAACGGAGCAGCGTGCTCTGTTTGCATCCTGTGTGTGCTCTCAGCGTCTCTATTGCAGGACCTTGTGGGGACGCAATATGTACATATACATATGTGGCCATATGTAGCCTGAGGACAAACTTGCTTTCCAGTGTGTGTGACAAGGGTCTTTGTGGAATGCTGCTCTACTTCAGCACTGAGATCACGAGGGCAAAAGTAAAAGTCTAATTGGACAATCGGAAAGAGGGCCTGGCTGTGGCTGTGAGAGCCTTCCGGAACCTCGGTCACCTGATCTGCAAGCAAATTAGAAGTGCCCATGTGTTCCAGGAAGTCTGGGCCAGGCAAGCTGAGGCACACACCCAAGTGAGATAGGGCAGTCAAGCATGCTCAATAGACTATTTCACCTTTTCTTTCCTACTGAGGAAATTCGCTTGAAGTTCCACGTCTAGAGGACTTACAGTAGTCAATTATGAGGAGAGGTATTTTCCTGTCACACAAATGGATGACATATTCTTTTAATTATGTTTTGCATAAAGTATGTTTTGTAGGAAAACTGAAGCTAAGACATGAATTTGTTCCTAAGGTAGACTCTGGGATGCTTTAGATGTGACACTACATTTTCCTTGTAGGAGGATAGAAAGATGTATGTTTGGCACAGTGGGAGTGCGGTATCATAACATCTGCCAGGCCCAAATCATGCAACACCTGTTGTGCCATATTATGTAACATACTAGTGCTGTAGCATGTAACATCCGCCAGTGGTGTATCATCTATGATCTGGGACCTTTATGCTGTTTGACCTTTTTATGGCATTTTTCATATGAATTCTTAGCACCCTAACTACCACTTCACCTAACTTGTTACATCAGACAGTTTGAGGCTGGAAGCTGGGGAATACTAAAACTATGTGTCTCTGGAAGTCTGTATGGCAGTTTCCTTTGAATTCAGGAAACGCTGAATATTGCTGTTGCCGTTTAATTTGTACCTCATATTTTGCATCACATATCCATTTATACAACTTTGAACACAAAGCAAAAATTGATCTTTAAAATATCGTGGCATCTTCACAAAATGTAATTTTGCCCAGTGTTATCTACAATTTGGGTCTTCTTCCAAGCACTATAGCAGTTTGCTGCATAGAATAAATATGTGTTTAAAATTTAAGTGTGTTGATGGAGATTAAAAATACAAGCCTGAACTATTTGATGAGTTCTGTGTTTCAATTTTTATGCCCAAGTTTTATGCCAAAACAGTAAATAGGTGAATGAGTGTTGGCCGTCACCATAATTCCTGTAGTTGTTTTAATAGTAATTCCTCAGACATGCCGCAGCACATGTGTACCGATCTAACAGAAAGGTGATCATGCATATTCAGACGTTTGCTGGCATGGTATTTAATTTGTATTATTTCAGTTATTTAATTATATTGCTGTTATGAATGCTAGATCCCATTAACCTTTAGTTGTGTGAGCAAATGGAAAATAGCAGTAAAATTGTTTCTCTTCCTCTCCACAGAACAGAACCAACTCTAACCCCCCTGCCTCTAGCACAGATGGTGAGAGAGATTTTCCACTCAAGAAAAGCTATATGAAAAACATTCTGCTGGTTTAACTGCTGTCTCCTGTGTTGCTTGAGAGCTGTTCTGTGGTAATCCTGATAAAAATTTGTCTCCTAAGAGTTGCCTTAATTAGAGACTTGCAGAAAAAACAGCACACAAATTCACAACATATGAGCATGTGGTTATCTGATTTATGAGGTATAGTCAGCTTTAATTTCCATTGATGCTTACTGATGGCTCTAAAAGGCTTGCTGCTTATAAAAAGGAAGTTGCTGTTAAGGTTAAGGTTTGTACTGCTGAGCTATTAATAAAATTGTTTCCTACTCTGGTAATTTGCAAAATATATGTGCACACAAACCTCAGCCACTTTTTATTTCATGATCTTGGGGCTAAATTCAGTTCCTGTTTGTCACCTGACTGAGGTTCATAAACATTTACATTTGTGCTATCTATCGGTAAGTTAGCTTCTAGTTTTACTTGGACATTTGTGAAAATTGCTGATTTTCACAGAAAATGGATGACGGCATCAATCAGTTGTAAGTGGAACCAAGTAGATGAAATTTTCCCATGCTCCTCAGGTGTAGAGAACATTGCCATTGCCCTTTATGACTATGAAGCCCTGCATGATGGAGACCTGGGCTTCAGAAAAGGAGAGAAGTTAAAAATTTTACAGGAGTGAGTGTCACCTACACCCACCCCTCCCACTCCACCACACACACATACACACACGCACATACTGACATGCACATGTCCTCACCCACAAACATACCCACACACAGATACATTCACTCACACTTGCATGCACACACACACACACACTCTCTCTATCTCTCTCTCTGTCACACACACACGCGCGCGTGCACACAGAACATTACCTAGATTTCAGTTAATACATGAATAATTCTCACTTTCTTCTCATTTTCTCTCCCTGTAGATCAGGAGAATGGTGGAAGGCAATGTGTCTGAGCAATGGTGTGGAGGGCTACATCCCCAGTAACTATGTAGCTAAAGACACCCTTCAAACTGAAGAGTGAGTAAACAGTGTGGACACCGTTAAGTACAATACAGCATCACAGTCCTTGAGATCTTGTTCCTACAGATTTTCCACCCTCCCTTTACCTAGGAGTCAGGTGTAATGACATGACCAACCAGTTATGTTCAGTCAACTACCAGTGACCTCAAAATTCAAGACTGGACTTTTGAAGGCCAGATTTGAATATGTAGACACAGACACAATACATACAGAAAATCTCAAGACTAAGGAAACTGTTACGTTGAATACAACCCAATTACAATATTAGTTATTATTATTTGTAGAATTTGGACAATATGTTGATGATTTTCAGTGTGGATATTAACAATAATTTCATGACCAGCTTTAGGCCAGAGGGAAATGGTGAGGTTCAGTGAGTGTGATGTCTTTCAGGTGGTTCTTCAAAGGAGTCAGCAGAAAAGATGCTGAAAGACAACTGCTGGCCCCGGGCAATAAAATGGGCTCCTTCATGATCCGGGACAGTGAGACCACCAAAGGTGAGCTCACTGGCCCCTAGATAAAGAAAGTGGAACATATAATTGTACTTAACTGAAGTTTAGATTCCTTTTGGTTTCTGAAACCAGAGTAAGAAAAAAAACAAAACTGCCACTTCGTCTTTCTGTAACAAGATAAAGATTAAGTGAAATGCAGTGAAAGGTTCTTCTATATCACTTTTAAAGTTTCTTGTAATTACTGAGTAAACTGTGGATAATTTTGTCATCAAGGCTGTCTCCCTAATCCAAATTTTGATGCAAACTTTACTTGAAGTGTAAATTAACAGAGGCTTACGTGGGTCTAAACTACTGTGTTACTGCTGCTTGGCTGTTGGTCTATTCCAATCACAATACACAAAGTGTAATAGCCCTGCCTCAATTACAATGTAATTTGATCAGTCCTGAAATGACATCCAGTACACATCCTGTGTCCACAGGAAGCTATTCACTGTCTGTGAGGGACTCCGACCATCAGTCAGGCGACACGGTGAAGCATTACAAGATCCGTACACTGGACAACGGCGGCTTCTACATCTCCCCTCGGATCACATTCAGCACCCTGCAGGAGCTGGTTGCCCATTACAAGAGTAAGGCACAGTCTGAGCTAAATGTGACACATACACATACACACACACACACACACACACACACACACACACACACATACACACACACACACACACAAACACTGGGCTTTATCACTCTTTTTTTCTCTCTCTCCATGTACATTGATATGAATACCACTACATCTCTGTATGTGTCAGAAGGAGAGGGCTTTATTTATATATATATATATATATATATATATATATATATATATATATATATATATATATATATATATATATAATACACACATATACATATACATACACACGCGTCCTGCACCTTCATGTAGTTCCATCTCTATGCTCAAAACCACAAAGACACATTACAATCGAAAAAATTAACAGTATGAACTTTTTTCCTTGTCAGTTTGTTAAGTAGATTTAACAATTTAACAAAGGGCTGAAAAGCATATTGAATTCTTGAAAAGTTAGCTATAAGCTAGCTTCAGCGGCAGTGTTACTGAGACCTGCAAGAAAATAACTTTTGAAAGCTTGGAAGGCTTGCGTTTTTTTTTTTTTACAACCATGGGAGTTGCCCATCGACCGAGGGGGCAGGGTAGTAAACACAACATAGTAATGTGCGAAAGCGAGCTCTTTACTCCCTGCTGGCTAATCGCTGCAATGCGTTTCTGCCCTTGTCTCCACAGAGCAGGGAGATGGCCTGTGTCAGGCTCTCACTATCTCATGCATCAGTGCCAAACCCCAGAAGCCATGGGAGAAGGACGCTTGGGAGATCCCCCGCGAGTCCCTCAAGCTGGACAAACGGCTGGGTGCCGGCCAGTTTGGAGAGGTCTGGATGGGTAAGGCCCGTGTGCTGCTTCCTCTAAATAGCATTTTGTCCCACGATGACGTAGACTGGTACCTCTTGACCCGTCAGGTGCTCCATGGGCTTTGTTTGTAGATGCAGGGCGTGTTCTAGAAGGTTCATTGCATCGGTTCGCCCTCTCCCTTTCAGCCACATACAACAAGCACACCAAGGTGGCAGTGAAGACCATGAAACCAGGCAGTATGTCTGTGGAGGCTTTCCTGATGGAAGCGAACCTCATGAAGACCCTTCAACATGACAAGCTGGTTCGCCTCAACGCCGTTGTTACCAAGGAGGAACCTATATACATTATCACAGAGTTCATGGAGAAAGGTCTGTGTGTGGTGTGTGTGTGTGTGTGTGTGTGTGTGCATGTGTGTGTGTGTGTGTGCGTGCGTGCGTGCGTGTGTGTGTGTGTGTGTGTGTGTGTGTGTGTGTGTGTGTGAGAGAGAGAGAGAGAGAGAGAGAGAGAGAGAGAGAGAGAGAGAGAGAGAGAGAGAACACCAATATAGTACTTTCTGGATATAAGCAATATGGACCCGGAGCTATTGAAATTAAAATGTTCAAGTTCAAGTTCAAGTTCGGTTTATTCATCACATACATAGTCATACACAGTATAACGTGCAGTGAAATGGTGGAGAGTGCTCTGTCCAAACTGAGGAAAAGAAAACAGGGGTGCATAGAGAAAAATATATATATGCAGATAAATATATATATTCTATGTATTCTATGTATAATGGAATATTGAAATATGAAGTAAATGTTAACTTATTATATATGTTATATATAACTTATATAAGTTATATATATATAGTATATTATATAAGTATAGAGTATATAATATATGTTATATTACATTAGTATATTATATATAAGTTATTATAAATCATAACTAATATATTGAAGCTATTGACATTTCTGTATTTCCATAGGTAGTTTACTGGACTTCATCAAGAGTGATGAAGGCAATCGTCTCCAGCTGCCCAAGTTGATAGACTTCTCCGCACAGGTGAGTCTGATGGAGGAGAGGCCTTTCCATCCTGCCAGCGCTGTGTGTGTATTTGTGTGTGTGTGTAACAACATGTGCAATGGTATTCACCTTTGATGCACAAAGCAGGTTTGTCCTGTTAGTGTTTGAATTTCAATATTCAAAACAACAGGCAGCTCTGCATGTGTGTTTGTGTGTGTCCAACAGTCCATCAGGAATGTGCAGCCGTATGAGTATATTTGGGGAAGCCATAAAATGATTACATTTTATGCTTACAATAAGTTCAACAATATTTACTTCCTTTAGCTAATATTGAATTCATTGTTATCAGAATTGCTCTTTTATGTACAAAAAGCGGCAGAGTCTTTCTGCTATACTAGGAATTTATGCCAAAATATTAACTAATTATTAACTTATTATAAATTCATTTGAAATTATTAGAAATTATTAACTAAATAATTATTATAAATGAATCATTATTTACAAAAGACAAAGAGAAAAACATCAGAGAATCTAAATCTACCGCCTCAGGGACATCCTAGTCCAGACACTCCACAAAGCCTGAACCACCTGTAGTTGATATCTAAAAAAAGGCGGATGGCTTTTTAGAGGGGTCGATAGAGTACATGACAACCCAAACATGCCTGTTAAACATGAACAGGGCAAGGGTCCGGTTCTTTCTGATCAGGAAGCCCGTCCCTTCCCACTGCAAAGAGAGGACATCATGAATTTATGATGCTGTGAACAATGTTTTTGCATAATGTCCACAACATGCAAAGATGACCCCACCTTTGCACTAGAAGGGACTGAATGCTCCTTCCCCTGCCCTGCCTCCAGACAGCTGAAGGCATGGCGTACATCGAACGAAGGAACTACATCCACAGAGACCTGCGTGCTGCCAACATCCTGGTCAATAAGAGTCTGGTGTGCAAAATTGCTGACTTTGGTCTTGCCCGCATCATAGAGGACAATGAATATACTGCAAGAGAAGGTAAGTCTTTCCACAGCTCTTGAAGAAGAACACTGACCAAACGCGCACACTTATCAGTCATGAAATGCCTGCTTGATGGGCTGATTGATCCTGCATTGCTGAACCTTTCGAACTGCCAAACCTCACAGTGACCAGAAGAGGACAGTATATCTCATTCTCAGTATTCTCCCATGTAAGGTGCCAAGTTCCCTATTAAGTGGACAGCACCAGAGGCCATCAACTATGGCTCCTTCACCATCAAATCAGACGTGTGGTCCTTCGGCATTTTGCTCACTGAGATCATCAGCTACGGCCGCACTCCTTACCCTGGTGAGGTCACGCCCCTTCCCCAAAGAATACAAGCACAAGACCCTTTCCAATACTAGAAAGGTAGAGGTAGCTGTGGAATGGCCCTTTAACGTCCAGTGTTACTGTGTGCATTTCTGTCGTATCCAGGCATGACGAACCCAGAGGTGATCCGCTCTCTGGAGAGGGGTTACCGCATGCAGCGCTTGGACTCCTGCCCCCAGGAGCTGTATGACATCATGCTGGAGTGCTGGAAGAACAAGCCTGAAGACCGGCCCACCTTTGAGTACCTGCAGAGCGTACTGGAGGACTTCTACACGGCTACAGAGAGCCAATACCAACAACAACCCTGAGACACACACACGTGCACACACACATAGAGTACTGCCTTAAGTTAGGCAAATATAACAAGCACACATGCGCATTTACATCCATGAAACAGTCTAAATGCGTCCTGTCAATGAATGATGATGTGTTTTATGAGAGTTTTATAAGAACTTTATCCTTTCACCTTATACTGAGTGTTGCATGTGGTTACACAAAATGGTCAAAAGATACAAATGATGTGTGAGGCAAAGGTTATAGAGTTATTTTTTTAATATTTTAGTGTGTTTTGTTGTATTTCTGTTTTAACATATTTGTCATTTCTTTGTAAGTTTTACATTTTACATTTAAAAAGTCTTGTATCATTCTTTAATATCTGTGATGAGATAAATAAAGTGAATCGCATAGTAATTTGGACCATTGGTATGGTAATCAAGTAAACATACTCAGCCTATATTAGGTTCAAACAACTAAAAGGGTTCCTGGTCAGCAAACTTTAAAACTTTTCTATCTGGTTGTCACTAGATTCTAAGGGTAACTGAAAATCTCTCTCGTGTTGAGGAAACATTTTCTCTGTGTCATACTAGCTTTCACATTGTAGGTGATTTTAAATTCAGTAACTATATTGCTTCACTGTACCTCTCTGAATTCATGCTGTATTTCTGATGGTTCCCTGAATTTTGACTGAATGTTTTGACTGAAAGCATGATATCTTTAAATTCAGATACCTGTTTGAATGTCTGTGCAATAAGGGATTGTGTGATCATGTTTTACAAATCTTTCCTGAGATTTTAAATCAGTTTAATTTATTTTAGTAATTGGTTTGTTGTTGGGATTCTGTGTTGTCAGAATGTCTGGCATACTGTATTTTATTTGTTATTAGAATTTTGGTGATCTTATTCGTATCATGCTTGTTCTAAAATAAAGTGCTTAAAGAAATTAAAATAAGGAACAGATCATTTAAACTGGAGGTACAATCAAAAAAGATCAAATTAGTAGATACAACAAATAAATTAAGACAAAAAATTAAAAAATCAAAATGATATATATATTTTTTAATTTAGGTATAATGTATGTCTATTAAATTTTATTTGAAATTATGTTCTATGTATCTCTCTGGATGGCCAATGTTATAGGTCTATGAATCTTAGGGGCAATATCAAGTTCCAGTAAATATCTATTTTTATATTTAGTGTTTCAGAGAAGTACTCCATAAACCGATAAGTCATATGATAATTATTTTCCTTAACATATTTTAATCTCAATGGTACTTACAACAGAAAAATCTGGAACTTAATTTAGCTATGTGAAGTGCTCTTTAACAAAAATAAAGAATGTCGCCCCCCCCCCCCCCAAAAAAAACAGGGAAATCCAACGGAAGCTTTGATCAATTTTATTCCATTACTATGAAGCAAGAACAACGTCTTACATGCCATCGTCAGTGGTCACGGGAAACCACCTTACACCCTACTCACCTTTTATAGGCTGTAACAGATTGGGCTTCACTTGTGCAGGCTGTGTCTTAAATGTCTTAAAGAGACAGTAGCAACAATATATAAATATAATGAAATAGAAAAGGAAAATACAACAATAACAACAAGCGTTAAAAAGATTTATTAACAAATGGCCACGTATCCTATTGGAGCTTGGTGCTAAACTCGAATTTTATACTATGTGATGCTATATGGCTGAATAAAGAATATAGAACTATCCATCAATATTTAGTTAAATATGAAAATATTATGATGCAAAAGAATTCACTGCCGTTCTTATCAATATCACAGAGCTGTCAATAGCTTTCCAGCAAAGCAGCGGGTTCCTTTTGCGACACGTTCCAGTTGCAGTCCAACATAAAGGTTGCAGCGCCACCTAGTGTTGACAGTAGTTTAATCTGTCTGTCGTAATTATTGGCTGGTCAAAGTTTCGTTGACCAGCCAATAAGTTGTTTAATAGAAGTTTACATATATAGAATGCATTAAATCTTTAATCGTGGTCCTAACTATTTTGGGGTTTATCAGATAACCTTGTTTGTGTTCTAATTACCATGCTGTTGAAAGAGTCAATGCGTTTGAACGGGTTATTGGGTTATTTAACAAAGTGACAGGTAGGCTACTAAACACCGGAAAAACAGAAAAGTATAAAAGTTGTTTTACGCAGCATAAAACGCGACATAATGCAATGCAGCGTATCACCAAATTAGGATATTCTTATAAATAGTTATGCAAAGTTATAGTGTTTTACGGTTTAATAACACATGATAAATCCTACAGCTAACGTTTCTTCCCTTGCCGGCTTGCTTACGAAGCTGAGACACGTTTCCGGTGATGTCTCGAATGACACGTGTATTCAAGATGGCGGCCGCGATGGTGAGTTCAAATGATAACTCTGTTTTGAATTTTTAATTGTTGTGTCGATTCACGTAAATCAAATCTCAGACCCACCATAACACGGTGTTGTTTTGCCTTTAGTTAGACGTCTGGCTGTTAACACTATAAGTTTTAATTTCCCAGTATTTACAGCGTTTGCCGTGTAAAGTAGCTGGTTAGCAAGCGAGATTACTGGCTAGCATGCTAACAGTTCCTACTCCTCTAGGAATGCTAACGCCAGCTGATTTGTAAAGATAGCTATCTTAGCTAATTGGTCAAGTCACTACATAGCTATCAGGCTAATGACTGTGGACTGATCTCGGGAAAGGGCGATGCCTCTTTTTAAAATTTCTTGCAGGTTCTTGTTACTTGTGAAACGCCACAGGCGATGTTGCTAACTAGCTCGCTATTTTGTGGTGATCAGCGTTTGGCGTTGAGCCGATGACAGTTAAGTTGCCTCGTGCAACCTAGCTAGCTAAGCTGACAGAAGGTCACACAAACGGTTTTCTAACACTTTTAACTGGTGTCGCAAAGGGTATCGGTATTTTACGGAGTAAATTCACTGTGTATTCACTAAAAATGGCTTTCTAGCTATTAAAATATTTTCTACTCATGACATTTAGTGAAACGATGTGAAACTTTTATTCACATAGACGAGGCTCCTGTAAATACTCTGTTCTTGTTTGTTTTTCCACTGGAATAAATTACAGGTCTTTTACAATCAGCTGCTTTCGTACAAACGTTTTGTTTTCCCATTACCAGCTTGTAGCAAATTTGTAACTGAATGGAGTAAAAATCGAAGAGTCTTCCTGAACTTTATAAACGCTGACTGTTGTTGTTGTTGTTTTTTGTTATTAAACAGCTAAACAGCACTGCAATTTGATACCACTTCCTCGTGGCTTTGCATTTGTTCTGCAGGAAACGTGGGTATTGTTGCTGCTCTCCGTAATGCCTTTGGTCAAGCCTTTCTATGTGCCTGGTGTAGCACCCATGGATTTCCATCAGAATGATCCTGTGGAGATCAAGGTGTGGCTCACCATCTGTGAACCTTTCCCAAAGTATTGTTGCTTCAGATCAGTGCTCAACTATAGCCTATTTCTACACTTAATTTATGATCCGCTTGAGCCTACCTTCAGCTGCACATCTCTGTTAAATGGTGGAATTGCAGATCTTCTTGCTGCCAAAATGACCAGTTTGTTTTGCAGCAGAGTCAAGCCATAGCCACGATAAAGCCTTATCCTAAAGCTCTTTGCCGTCTGTGCTGTAGGCCTAAACCTCTGTGCAGTGTAATGCTGAATGTCTTTGACTCTTTGTTTTATGTAGGCAGTGAAGCTGACCAGTTCTAGGACCCAGCTTCCTTATGAGTACTACTCGCTCCCTTTCTGCCAGCCGACCAACATCGTCTACAAGGCAGAGAACCTGGGTAAGTCGCATCCCTCTGAACTCCAGGGTTGTGTTGGTCATATCTGTCGGAAACCGCATCCCAAAAACAAGAAAGAAACCATATGTGTTTTGCCACACAATTGCGCCTAATAGTCTTGACGCTTGCTTTCCCTCCTCGGGGCGACCACGGTGGCATTTATGCGGCCCAGGCGAGGTCCTCCGTGGTGACCGCATCGTCAACACGCCCTACCAGGTGTGGATGAACCAGGACAAAAAGTGCGAGTTGGTGTGCGGGAAGGTGAACGAGCCCACCAAGTTCACTATGGCCAACAGCAAGTTGATTGCCGAGCGCATCCAGGAGGAGTACTATGTTCACCTGTGAGTCCTGCTCCCGCCCTACTGGCTTATTGGCACCAGCCTGCCAGCTCTGTAGTTATGTATTGTAACAGATGGGATACATCCAATGGGAGGTGGAGGAAGAGTGTCTTTTTCATTCTTTACAGGCAAAGTGACTTTGAATACTTTTATCTGGTTTGTAAAACCTTCTGGAATAGAACTTACTACTTCTTACAGACATTATAATTTAATGGCAGTGATGGCTCAGTGGTTAATGTATTTGACTTGCAATCAGAAGTTGCTAGTTCAAGCCTCACTGCTGCCAAGTGCCACTGTTGGGCCCCCTGAGCAAGACCCTTAATTCTCAATTGCTTATGACTCCGTCATAATTGTAACTCGCTTTGGATAAAAAACATAAGCTAAATGCCATAAATATAAAGCTACTATATGTAGTTTAATCATCCTTGTTGCATTGAACAGATCATCTGTCTGTATCTGCCAAATAAGAAGTTTATCATTTAGAAGTTTGTAACATTTACCAGCATTCTAGCCACTGTCCATGGTAATTAAATGGATAGGTTTAACTGGGTGATGCAAATGTCCAGTATTGCAGACAACCTTCCCGTGGCCACAAGGCTAGAGTATTACCCAAACAGAGAGGCAGCCACAGACGAGGAGCAGAAGAAAGATGCCATGAAGGATGTCCAGTTTGAGCATGGCTACAGGCTAGGCTTCACTGACAGCAACAAGGTAATAACAGGTTTGCTCTCAGTTGTCTGTCCTAGATGTGCATGTAACCTGTGGACACAAGGTTGGACATCTCCAAATATTTACTCAGAATGCAGTCTGTACTGCAGATCGTTTTCCTTAAATTGTATCTATGGAGATGGGTAGCCAAAAAGTATCTGCCACATTAACCTTTCTCACATTGCTTTCATTGTTGAGAAGACTCTTATTTAAATACCCCCACCATCCCCGGTGAATGTTGTTGCATTCTTATCAGTTGTGAGGACAACTGTTGTACTGTGTTGTCTGTGGTTTTGGGTGACTAATGCTACTGGCTGCTCCATTTCTGGTTTTTGAGAGCTTGTTGGATGCGAAGCACCTTACAGACCTGGCTGGCAAACTCACTCGCACACGTTTAACATGTGAAAATATTTGCACAAGAGGGCGCCGTTGCCACTCAGATTTGGGCACTGTGTATGAATGGTGACACTGGGTGTTTTTGAACTAATGATTTGTTATGGACAGTGTGAGGGTGGTGACATGTTCCTCTTACTGCTTGTGAACCAGTACAGGCCTTCAAAACATTATTATTATTTTTTTGCCATTTTCTTTTCAACCAAGCATTTCTTGCTGACCCGGATGACTTTTGAGAACTGCTGATGTTTGGGTGGGTGACTGAACACACTTGGAAGCATAGAAGCTTGCCGTGTCATTTTAACAGTAACTGGTTAATCCCTGTCTTATTCAGTCTGATACTTTTAAGG
This sequence comes from Electrophorus electricus, assembly GCF_041902795.1. Lineage (NCBI taxonomy): Eukaryota > Metazoa > Chordata > Actinopteri > Gymnotiformes > Gymnotidae > Electrophorus > Electrophorus electricus. The sequence goes on along the minus strand of NC_137520.1, from coordinate 8,337,521 downwards.
GCGTTATTATTATGCAGCCAAATTTTGTATTTATTTACATCCAACCTTTTAAGGGTTGCTATGCAGTGGAGCGTTCTGAAAGTAGATGAATACCTTTAATAAGTGCTGTGTACTTTCTTGCCCCACTCCTTGCAGTACTACTTGCACAACCACCTGTCCTTCATCCTGTACTACCACAAAGAGAAGGTGGAGGAGGAGGAAGAACACAATTACCGCGTCGTCCGCTTTGAGGTGATTCCACAGAGCGTCGGGCTAGAGGGTAAGTCCTTCCATCTCCAGCTCGGCCTGCTCACCAAGACTCTCCTCTCGCTCTTTACTCTCCACCTCCCGGGAAAGACTAAGACAAATATCTGCAGAGTTCCCTGCTTCCAACGTACTGGAGGTACAGGAGGTCTGGTTGGTGAAACTCTGCGGCGAATCCCGATCGACTCGTGAATAATAAATCACGCGGTGCTGCAACTGAAATAATGGCCTTGCTGTGAATGCGGTTTTGCCGCCTGGCCTGTGGCTCTCACCTGTGATGGGATGGCTTAATAAATGAGCATGCCATTTACATCTTTTCCCCCTCCAGACCTGAAGGGCGATGGGGCCAGCGGGTGCACTCTGCCCGAGGCCAGTGGCTCTGCCCTGCAGGAGATTGACCCAAACAAGGAGAACAGCGTGATCTTTACCTACTCCGTGCACTGGGAGGTGAGCTAGTGCACCCATGAGTTGATTCTCCCTCCCCCCATTTCCCCCCCGCCTTTTATCTGTGCTGTCGTCTTTTGCGTAGGAGAGCCAGGTGAAGTGGGCGTCACGCTGGGACACGTACCTCACCATGAGCGACGTGCAGATTCACTGGTTCTCCATAGTCAACTCTGTGGTGGTCGTCTTTTTCCTGTCAGGTACGACACTCTCTCACCACTCAGCACCACTCACATTTGGCAAGCACTGACATTAGGAGTTAATGTGATGCAAGTACAGTTAAGGTCAGTGATGTTCAAATGATGTATATGTCACTGTTTTTGTTTTGACTTGGTGGGATGGATGAGGCCAAGCAACTTGGCCTGGGTCACGTGGGTTGGTTGGCTTCTTTGTTGACTACTTCAGTGTTCTAGAAGGACGTCAGCGTTACACACAGTCAGGTTTTCCAATAATTTTTCATCATTAATAGTCATTTGTAAAAACGACTTGGAAAGAGTACCACCTTTTTGACCACTTGTTAGACTTTTGGCATGTCAATATCATCAAACATTTTCTTGTTGAATTTTGTGTTATGACATGTATGATGCACCAGAGCAAAGCACTATCTTTAGAAAAAAACGAATATCCTCACTCAAAACTGCTTATAAAGTTTGAAAAAGAATGTAGTGTCACTAAACGGATCTGCATCTGTGGTATGTTTGGGCTATCTTGTTGTACATGCCTTGGCTGTTTTTAGTCCAGCTGAAAATAGTGTTAGGTTCTAGTTATATGAATAGAACATTTACAATATCTGACATTTGTTAGGTAGGATATAGCATATAGCAGAGGACTTCCCTACAGCAGACGTTGGAGACATAGGCAAGCCTGAGCAAGCCTGCAACCCCCCTGGTGTGTGGCAGTGCCAGCCATCACTGTATGAACATGGGGAAAACCGCGAGGTGTCCAGTTCCTCTCAAGCATCTAGTTCTGCTAGAACATCTCTGCAGAGTACGGAGTCGAGTGTCGGAGGTGTTGGATTCAGTTAGGCGCCCAATTTAAAGCGGTTCAGCTTATGTTTGAATCACCCTCCCATCTTGCATGGAGCTGTTTGAATTCGATTTAAATTCTGCCACAGTAGTTGCTGGTGACACTGAAACGGAACCTGGGGTTCAAATGGGCAGTTTGGGACTGGAGGATGTTCTAGAATGTCCTGCTGTCCCTTGAGCCCACACGGCTGTGGTTCTTGTCTTGCTGTACCATGAGCCCACACAGCTGTGGTTCGTGTCCCCAGGTATCCTGAGCATGATCATCATCCGAACCCTAAGGAAAGACATAGCCAACTACAACAGGGAAGATGACATCGTAAGAGAACCCTCTCGAACCTGAGGCCACATCTTGTGGGCCTCTTCTGTTTGTGTGAAGCCATTCCTGGGGCATCCTGTCTCTCCCTCACCCTCTCCTGCACCTTCTCTCTGGCCCAGGAGGATACTATGGAGGAGTCCGGCTGGAAGAACGTTCACGGAGACGTCTTCCGCCCACCCCAGTATCCCATGATCCTCAGTTCCCTGCTGGGGTCGGGGATCCAGCTCTTTTGCATGGTGCTCATTGTTATATGTGAGTAGGACATTGCCTCTCATTAATGTAGAAAATTGCTGTTGCCTTAATAGCCAAGGGAACTGTAATAACCCATTTTGCGTGTGTGTCTTAGTTGTGGCCATGCTGGGCATGTTGTCTCCATCCAGTCGGGGGGCCCTGATGACTACTGCTTGCTTCCTCTTTATGTTTATGGGGTAAGATGAATATATGTGGATGAGCCTGTGTGTGCAGGGAGGTGCATGCTTGTGTGGTGGTGGTGTTTTTGAAGATATAATTTAAGTACTTAGGACAACAGTTTGGCCTTTGACTGTTTCACTTGGCTTATTTATTGCAAACTAGTGGAAAATATTTTTTTCAGCCTCTTAAAGTTAAAACACTATAGTATTGGCAATAGACAAGTGTTCTAATTAGTTGATATCGGATGTTTGTCATTAAGCGGCAACTGCAATCCACGTGCTTGTATTAAATTAGATGCCACTAGACAAACCACTAGAACTAAATGAAGTAAATGTTAGTATATTCTGGAGTAATACATGTTAACTATCAGCTGAGTAAAATTTTGTTTGCTTTTATTTTGTCATTGTTAAATAATAAAATGAAAGTTCTTGGTCGTGGACCTGTAAGTAAGAGTGTGTGTGTGTGTGGGTGTGTGTGTGTGGGTGTGGGTGTGTGGGTGTGTGTGTGTGGGTGTGTGGGTGTGTGGGTGTGGGTGTGTGTGTGTGTGTGTGTGGGTGTGTGTGTGTGGGTGTGTGTGTGTGGGTGTGTGTGTGTGGGTGTGTGTGTGTGGGTGTGGGTGTGTGTGTGTGGGTGTGTGTGTGTGTGGGTGTGTGTGTGGGGTCTTCCCATGTTTATCCGGACAGCGTGTTTGGAGGATACTTTGCTGGTAGACTATACCGCACTCTGAAAGGCCACCGATGGAGGAAAGGGGCTTTCTGGGTGAGTATCACCTGGAGAGGGGCAGGGCAGAAATGTTGCCATGGTTTCCACTTGGCAGTTCCATTACTGAAGATTGCAGACTGCTATGCAGGATTATCTTGCACACCAGGGAGTCAATGGCTGTGGATCATTTGAATGATCTTCCATATTAGAAAATGGCTGTGCATGTTTCACCTGTGACTGCGTCACCCGTAGCTGTAGGTGGTTTAACCTGGTTTACTGGTCTTCTCTTGGCCTCTTAACTGATAGCGTTGATACTGCTGCTCGCTGTTATAGCTTATTACCTGCACTACAGCCTTTTGGAAATTGTACCAGATTTTGTGTGTGTCTTTGTGTGTACGTATATGCGTGTGTGCTGGGGCGTGTGTGGCCTCTCCATATCCGTAGACTGCAACTCTGTATCCTGGTGTGGTGTTTGGCATCTGTTTTGTGCTGAACTGCTTCATCTGGGGGGAGCACTCCTCTGGAGCTGTGAGTAACCACACAGATTCTCGTCCTCGCCTCCTTCACACACCAATTGCAGAGACTCATCTTCACAGTTTAACAGGAAAGGCTGGTGTAAATGTCATGGCTGCCTCCCCCCAGGTGCCCTTCACCACCATGCTGGCACTGCTATGCATGTGGTTCGGGATCTCCATGCCCCTGGTCTACCTGGGCTACTATTTTGGCTTCCGCAAGCAGCCCTACGACAACCCGGTGCGCACCAACCAGATTCCCCGGCAGGTGCCTGAGCAGCGCTGGTACATGAACAAGTTCGTGGGGTGAGTTCTTCAGCGTCACAGCACTGCTGAGTGGCCTTATACTCCCCACAGGACTGTACAGAGACTCACACTGTGTGTGTCTGTCTCTGTCTCTCTCTCTCTCTCTAGGATCCTGATGGCTGGCATCCTCCCATTCGGTGCCATGTTCATCGAGCTCTTCTTCATCTTCAGCGTAAGTCAGAGCTCCCACACCTCAGCGTGTCCCGGCCGGAGAACGTGGGAGCTATCAATTCTCATCTAACCGAGATGTGTTGTTCCCCCTCCAGGCCATCTGGGAGAACCAGTTCTATTATCTCTTCGGCTTTCTCTTTCTGGTCTTCATCATCCTAGTGGTTTCCTGTTCACAGATCAGCATAGTCATGGTCTATTTCCAGCTCTGCGCAGAGGTGCGTCTGGGTGGGATATGGGGACATTCTGTGTCTTTTGATGGTTGCAGATCTCAACTGTTAGTGTAAGCAACACACAAGGTGACATGTGTAAACAAGGTTTGTAAACATGACCTTGAGCTGTGACCTGTTGAGGCTGTGAGCCAGTGTCTCAAGCCTGTTAGGTGTGTTTCTGCAGTGGAGTAGCTGACTGTTGCCTTTGAACTGTGTATGAACTACACTGGTGTCTCATGTCACCATTTACATTTGGCATGATTCATAACACCATTAACCATATTTTAAAAGTGTCTGATGGTGCCTTTTGCTGTCCACAGGACTACCGGTGGTGGTGGAGGACTTTCCTAGTTTCAGGAGGCTCCGCCTTCTACGTGCTCGTCTATGCCGTTTTCTACTTTGTCAATAAGGTGACTCTCCACAGCAAAGCTCATCAAAGGTTACCTGTAACGGTTTTATACGCGCCAGTTTGTTTAATTTATACCTCGTTTACACACACACACACGCGCGCGCACGCTTGAGCTGTGGCATGTTTCCCACTTTGACTGATCTCTAGAGCTCAAAGCAGCAGTGGTTATTTTTTATTCTGCTAGCCCTACAAATAGCTGTGACACTTTTAGTTGTGCAGGCTCATAATGTGGCCAGGCTTCATTAATAATCTACAATGAAGTTTCTTGTGCATGCCATGGTTACACGCTTGCACCTCCAGCATACAAACGTGTTTGGAAATAGACCCTGCCAAGAGCCTTGTAGTGCTATATGGTTTGTTTTATGTTTGCTATACACTTTGTGGTCTTATTTTTTTCAAATGTTAATTGCTTGAACAAAAGCATGCATGTTAGACCTTAACAGTATTTCAAAGATAGACAACAAACTTGCACATATTAGCCCACTCACGTTTTTATGCTCTGTCCTTTCCCAGCTGGACATCGTGGAGTTCATTCCCTCCTTGCTGTACTTCGGCTACACGGCCCTGATGGTCTTGTCCTTCTGGCTTCTCACGGGGACGATCGGCTTCTACGCAGCCTACATGTTCATCCGCAAAATATACGCCGCCGTCAAAATCGACTGAGCCGAAGGCATCCATTTTGCTTTTGTTATCTTTCTTCTTTTGACTTCCTTTCTAACGTTTTACCTTCTGGTTTGCCGAGCAAGCACTGATGTAAGGGTGTGCGTGCGTGTGTGTGTGAGACTGTACAGTGAGAAGGGTTATGCGCAGCAGTGCCCCCTGTTGGCTGGAGGAGAAAATGGACAGGTGGTTTGTGCACAGACTAATCAGCCACGTCTCCTTGTTCCCCTCATGCAGTCTCGCCTACACTGAGCCAGATCTCATCATTATGGACTCTAAACATGATTCAATGTTTTTTTTTTGTTTTTTGTTTTTTTCCTGAATTGAATTCTGGAGCTCTTGTTGCACATACCACATGGGCCAAAGCTTGTTGTGATTTTTTTTTTTTTTTTTTTTTTGTGGTTGGGCGGGGGTGGGTGGCTTTTTTGGAATAAGGATAAGAAGTGTGGCATCAGGAGATGGGCAGTATGGTGAAGTAGTGTATCATTTTACAGATGACATGTAATCTTTTAATACTGTGTATTTAATTTGAACCTGTTCCCATACCTTTGGTTCAAACCCTAATATTTGTTGTACAGGTGTGTGTGTGTGTGTGTGTGTGTGTGTGTGTGTGTGTGCGTGCGCGTGAGTGTGCGCGCACATGTGCTTGTGTGCATGCTTGCACGTGTGTGTGTGTGTGTGTGTGCGCACGCGTGCACGTGTGTGTACAGCATGCTGGAGGAGGGGTAATCAGTCTATGGTTGTTACAGTAATGAGCAGATACTAAAATCATGTGTTGATACTTGAGACAAAAAATGGAGATAAAAAGAAAACCACAACTTTGTTCTACTGGTGTTTTCCCTATACAGTCATGGATAGTTTCCCAAACCCAGGGCACCACTGACAATAATCTCTTATAAGAGCGTAAACCTGTTCTTATTCAGCACAACAAAGTTTGGTGAAGCATTTAACAGTGTGTCTCAGGTAAACTAATATCCTACGCGTTCCACTACATGTCAAGACAGCCATTTTGCAGTGCATTTCGGTCTGCCTGTGGGATACACAACATCGCAGTGTAAGAGTCCATACTGTCATTTTCCTTTTCTTTTTTGTGTTTTCTGTCTCAATTTCTAATATTCTTTTTCTGGGGGGTCTTTTCAAGGCTCAAGAGCTTTGAGTAGCGTCTGACGGCTTCCGTGTTCGGTGTTGCTGTCACAGCAGAGCACAACCTGAGGTGCGTAGAGCATGGCGGTGCTGAGGAAGCCCCCTGCTCCCAACTCCAGCGTCTGCTCCAGGAGCGTTTATAGGCAGGGCAGTAGCGGTATTTAAAAAACAAAAAAAACAAAAAAAAACAACCCACGTGGGCCGGGCCTCTTTTTTGTGCATTGGTGAACACTGATTCTTCATGATTGAGATTACCAGTGAAATTTAGCTTCTTAGTGTACTCCCACTCACGTTGGGGGGGCGGGGTGTTTGGTACATGGGCCCCATCGCCACTTTCTTGCTGATTTGACCACCGATTCTGATGGTGGCTGGACTCCTGGCTTGCATTGCCACAGATGTGGTGGATCTTTGTTGAAGGCTTCTTCATCACAGAATGAAGTATGGATTTTTAATTGGAGGTCTTGGTGAACACAGCATAGTTACAACTAGCCGATCATATAGTTCCTCCCCCCCCCCCCCCTTAATACATGCCTCATCTCACTAGGTGTCCTTGGTGATCTGGCTGGAGAGCTAATGTTAGCAGGATTTTCTTAGAGATGTTTTATCTGTCTGTTGCTGGAAGCAAGGACTATTTTAAGAAAAAAATATTTTCTAAAGGCATACTTTTTCGTGTGTGTGTGTGTGTGTGTGTGTGTGTGTGTGTGTGTGTGTGTGTGTGTGTGTGTGAGAGAGAGAAAGAAGGCATGTGTCTGCAGTGGATGTAAATACACCGCTCTGTATCATTGCGTTCTGCCTTTTTGTGAAGCTGTATATGTACCAGTTATGTCTTTGTTTTTAGTCAAAAGCATGTTTATTTTTAAAAATATCTTTGACCCTCCTTCCTTAAACAAATATTGGGTTATGCTGTATGAAACAATAAAAAAAAAAAAAGTGCAGAGAGGTTGGGAATTTACACGCTGTCCCTCGAAGACCTTGCTTGTGAATGAGACCCGCCGGTTTGATTTTCCGACATGATATTTTTTTTTGACATGGTGTTTGGCTCCTGGCCATGCTGGAGCCCTTCCCTCAGTGGTGGTTGAGGCTGGAGTTTGAGCCGTTGCTGGTACACAGAGAAAAGACTAAAACCTCAAATTCCTCCGAATTCCAGTCGTTTTACACGCAAGAAACCCTGGTGCACTGTGTATTATACTTTGGGTATTTGTGAGAATGTCGGTCTAAAACAGCTCTAGACCTGTAAGTACAGGGTTGAGGTATGGCAGTATAATTAAGCCACTCTGCTTTTTTATCACTTGGAAACTTGCCTTCTTTTTCTGTTTTTTTTTTTTTTTTTTTTTTTTTTTTTTTTAAGCATTTCATTTGTGCGTACTGGTGTGGTTTCCTGCCTTAGCTGTATGGTATGCGAATGGCAGTTTTCAACGCTAACCTGCCCTGCTTTTTGTAGCAGTCTCTCCTACCACGGCCAGCAGGAAATCACCCCAACCGGAGGGGGTGTGGAGAGGATGGAGGAGAGGAGTGTAAAACCGTGGGTTTGTCTTTTAATGATTTTAACATCATACAAGTTAAAAGGTACATGTACTGTACAATAAGTAAATAGGTTTGTTGTAATGTCATCTCTTTGGATCAACCAATATACATATGTCATTTTACATTGCAGCAACTGATTGTAGGTGAGACGTAATAAAAAAGTAGACTGTTTTGTCACACGTTTTTATACAGTTCTCCCTGTAGGTGATAAAACTCCATTCTCTATAAAATAGTGTAAGGATGAATGAAAATATTCCTTTTTTTGTTTTGTTTTCACCTTCTTTCAAAAGTGGCAGTAATAAGCAAGTATTAAAAATAAGAACTAAGTTGCTACTCAAGATACATAAAGAGCCTGGAATGCAAGACTTGTATTAAGCTAAAACTACAAGTTGATGTCATCTCTGACACTATAAAGCAAGAAAAGAGCTTTTTCCATAAAAATAATTTGTCCTTTTTTTAAACCTTAGATCAATTATTTTTTTTAAAATAATTTCCCTTAATAGCTTAGTTAAGCACCTACTCGTATTGGGAGAAAAAATAGAATAAGTGCATCCCCAGTAGGTGTGAGGAAAGGTCATTTTTACTCAATTACAAAGGAGACTGAGCTATATGGTTCAATGGTAGATATGGGGAGGGTATCAGAGATCAAACAAATGTCCCTTTACCATATTGTTTCCAACTTGCCCCTCTGACCCACCCACCCATCCATCCATTGACTTTGAAGCATCACAGGTGACTTGAAGGGGCGGTCCTCTCGTTTTTAAGAAGTCCACTTTTGATGTTGGTGGAGAGTTCTCAATGGGAGCGAGGCTCCCCTTTTTAAAGGAGCACTGAAGCAAGGCTGATATCATCCTGAAAAAGCCCTCACCTTTTGAAGTCTCCCCTCAGTCTGAAGCACAATGGGCCGCTGGCCACGAAGCAAGACCCAAAGTCCTGCACGGCTCAGGACTCAACTACCCATCGCCATCACGGCACAACTGCCAGCCGCTGAGCTCCACCCATCCAGACAGCTATTATGTAAAACCTGATTTAAACCAAACGCTATTATGGGGGAGGGGACTTTTTCCAGTAAACCAGTTAAACCTGTCAGTTCTGTAATATGCTGCTGATTGAAAACACTTCAGTCATGGCTGGAACTGACTTCCTTATTCTCTCTCTTCTTTCTCCCATTCTTCTTTAGTTTGCAGAAGCGGCAGGTTCCAGCCAGCTTCTTATGCTCCAGATTACTGCTGGACTGACATTTTTAACAAAGGTTGCAAAGATTTCCAAGGCTATGAACAAGCGTATTTTACTCTACGGTTTCCGTTTCGGAAGGCCGGTAATGTGGACATCGAAAGTTGGGGCGGAGATCAATGTGGAAGATATTAGTGAAAATCTATCAAAAATACTGTTATTCTTTTGGAGGAGGAGGAAAAACAATTACATAAAGATTAATAAATCCTACACATCGATCTAATGGCACATACATGTACAAGATCAAATACAAAAAAAACAAAAACAAATGTAAGGCTGAAATAAAAAAAAATACTCTTTTCAAAAGGTTTAAAAGTGCTAGAATTCAGATCAGCTCACAGAAAACCCGGGGAGGACAAACTCGGAGGTTGCCAATAGCGTTTGTTGTTTCATCGTGTTTTGTTAAAGAAACAACGCATACCTTTGCTTAGCCCTACAACTTGTTCTGCTTAAATAGTTTAAACTCCCAATAAAGATTATGTAAATTTTTCCACACATTAATGTCTCATTTTTAAATCTTTGTTTCATCGTGTTTTGTTAAAGAAACAAATTAATGTTTTTCAAGAAACAACACAACTTTGCTTAGCCCTACAACTTGTTCTGCTTAAACAGTTTAAACTCCCAATAAAGATTATGTAAATTTTCCACACATTAATGTCTCATTTTTAGCTCATTTTTAAATCTTTTAATTTCAAAGTGCCTATCAAATAAATGTTTGTTTTTTTCTGACATAAAATAGGTTACAAATGAGATTAAACACACACAAAAACAATATTCTATGTAGTTGGAGCCCAAACATCAAACTACATGTTTATCTTTAATTAGCGATTGTGCAAAATGAAGTTTCTTCTCCCCAGGTTTTTGGTATGAAAAAAACAAAAACAAATGAGGTGATGCGTTGTGTTGTTTTGAGGTCCTGTTTCAACAAACAGAAAACAATACATAATATGACAACAAATGACTAGGCAATATCCCAATCAAACGTCCCATGCTTTGAATGTCAAAGACCTGGCTGGTGACTTTTTTTTCTAGATATTTTGTCTCTCATCAGACCCTTTCATAAAATGTTCATTTGAATGGAAGAAGCAGCTGTATAAAAAGAACAGAGAACTAGAGAGAGGGGATGTGTACTACTGTACATGCTTTCACTTCAAAGGTCTTCGCAGACGTTTTTCTACTGAGTGGTCTATGACTGTCGTCAACCATAGTACTAAAGCAGCATATTAACTTTTTTTTTTTTTTTTTTTTTTTTTTTTAATGTTTGTAGGGTGGCCTCGCACGCTTCTTTTAATTTGATTTAAATGAGTTTCATATTTACTTCTAAGGTGGGGCTGGAGAAAAATCCAACAGGGACATGCAAGAAATGAACCTAAAAGGAGGGTGGAGGCAGGAAAAGGTTCCACAGCATCAAACGCGTGCATCTGCCGCCATGAGGTCAAGCCCTTCAGGTAGACATTTGTGTTCGAGGATTGTATGTGTTTGTGCAGTCCATCTGTGGACCTGCATTCTGGGGGCTAATACGGGAACCATACAAATAATTTTTTCATCACTTTCTCTTCTTTCTAAAACAAATTTGGATTTGTCATCAATGCCTAATTTGTTTTACAGACACTAGGTCTTGTATTGCAGGGATTTGCATTTTTCAGTCTTTTTGTTCAGTTTTTTTTTTTTTTTTTGTGACTCTGTGATGCCCTCTGTCATGGCAAACAACCTGTAAAAAGGTTTTTTTATGTTTGTTCTTTGTGTCAGAGCCATGGGGAGAGCCTGTAATACCTAAAGGCACACCAAAGACGAAATCATTCAGGTTCCATTCCAATACTGAAAGCAAAGAATTCAAATCAAACGTGGGTCACATTCTTGGCCTCTCTATGCAACACTAAAGATTAAAGATAGGGTAAGTTCATTCTACTTATTCTACAAAATGCCTATTATACTTGGGACAAAATATCACCCTAGTGATTTCTTTGTTTGACACAGAAGAAAATGTATAGTACAAAGAGAATTGGGAAAGCTACAGGAAAAGCAATTACTTCATCCATTTTTTTGATCAAGGTTACTCAATTGTGTATACCTTCCACAATAAAAAAAAAATCCATCAATTTTTAATACATCTATCTAAATTACACTTTACTAAATACAAGTAATTATAATATATATTTTTGATGTGATATTTCGTACACTGCAACAAAAAAAAAAAAACTTTTGTAGAACTTTCTTCTATCTTGTCATTTCTTGTTTTCTTTTCACATATGTCAGGGTGGCGGTTACCAAGTATCTTTCAAATTTCAAAAAAGCCCTGCCTAAATATTTCCGTCTTCTAACATTACAAAGAGGTCGGCCGGAACGGCAGGTAAGAAACTCGCCATGGAGATGATAAAATTAGTGCTGGAAGGAAGGGCAAAATATGAAGGGCTCTAATAATTTTTGAAAGTATTTCAAATGTCTTGAGGCCTCAGGCTTTCTTTGTTTGTGTAATGGCTGTCTATGTTTAACAAGCTTGGCTAGAGGGAGGAGTGAATTAGGTAAGTGAATTAGGTAGGTAGATTGGTTAGTGGGGGCAGTGAGTCACCATAGTAACCAAAAGAGGTCAAGTGCCTTTTGCTGTAAACAAAGTGCATCTTTGAGCAATGCTGTAAACCTGTGAACTTTTTTACATTATCATTTTCTCCAACTTTAGCTTCGATAATGGTCACAGTGTATAAAGCAGCATAATCAAATTGTTCCATTTGTTTTCCTCCGGTCTTGTTTGCTTTTCTTTCAGCTTTCTTTCTTCCCTTACCTACATTTCACTCCAGCAAAAATGTCTTTTAAATATCTAATTAAGTATCTAATGAAACAAATCTAATTTAGGAGTAACTGGTTTATCCTGAAGTGTTTTTTTTTAAAGAAATTACACATTAAACTCACTGAAAAATATAAAAACATTTTTTGATACTTGGAATTGCCATTTTTATGTAATGAACTAACTGGGAGTGTAATGGATCTGTTACTGGACTATGTAAAGGGAATTTTCCAGTTTTATCACACCTTCATTCCTTCACTAATTTTTCCACTCCTGTGGCTACAAAGACGGTTTTAGTTTAAGGGCAAACGAATGTGACCTGACCTTAATATACGCTTAATAGAATATAGACAATATAGCAAGTTAGGTCTCACATTTGGAAAAGCAAAAATTAAAACACTCACTTCAAACTATTCTTTCTGAGTTTTTTTAAAAGGTAGATTACTTTGTCTACATTAATCTTTATTACTACTCATATTATTACTTTTTAAAAGTATGCAGTACCACGCCTTAAGGCCTGCTGATGCTGCCTCCTAACTAGAAAACGGCGAGGAAAGGGCTGGGGGGAGGGGCCGAATCGGAAGTACAGACAGAAAGCCTAAATAAAAGCTCTGTGTTATTCTCATTAGCTATGCCCTTCTTCCTTTTCTGAAATAAAGGATTTCTTCCAGGCTCATTCGAAAGCTTTTGTGCGCTTCAATTAAGGCTTCTATGTGTTCAAGTGTTTTATACCCCCACCCCTAGGGGGAGCCCAGGAGCTCCTCTGCGCCGAGCTGCCTTAGGTGTCTGAGCCTGGGGCAGGCCCAGGGTGGGGTAGGAGCCTCATTGAAAGGCCTGGTGAAAGCGAGGCAGGGTGGTGTTGCTGAGGCTGGAGCTGAACACTGGCGGGAGAGGGGGCAGGGGCCCAAGACCGAGTCCCCCACTGGAGCATGGCTGCTCTTGAGGTTGAGGTTGCAAAGAGGTAAGAGGCACCGCAGGTGTCACCGTGGTGGCATGTGGCTCGGCGGTGTGTGACGATGCCGACGATGACGAGGAGGAGGAGGAGGAGGCGGTGGAGGAGGTGGAGTAGCCCATCACCAGACCTCCTGAGCTCATGGGCGAGCCGTAGGGAGGGAGGTTGAGTGGGAAGAAGCCCAACAGGTGGGAGAAGTCCATGTTAGCAGCACAGAGAGATTCCGCAATGACGGCGGGACTTTTAGACAGGAGTGGGTCCCCGCACAGCTCGTCCGTCAGGCCCGGTGGAGGCTCCAGGCCGTCCTTGTTGGGCGAGGCGGCTGAGTGGGGGTCTGCTGAGGGCGGCTGCGGAACCGGCAGGCCACTCTGCAGATCCATTAGGAAGCTCTCCATCTCCACCTTCAGGGGCTTCTCGAGCAGGTATGAGGTAGATCCGAGCTGGTACTTGGGTGGGGGCTGGGGGAGATGCTGATGCTGCTGTTGGGCCTGGGGCTGCAGGGGCGGTGGCTGCTGCTGGTGTGATGGGGGTGGGGAGGGGTGGTGGTGGTGGTGGTGGTGGTGGTGGTGGTGCGAATGGTGGTGGTGCAGGTTCGAGGGAGGCTCCATGGGGCAGCTCATACTCATAGCAGCAGTCAGCGACCCGGGAACCAAGGAATGATGGTGGCCCATTCCGGGACTGGACATGGCTGGCAGGGGGTGAGGATTGTACATGCCCATCGGGAAGGGCGGGCCACTTCGGAACGACTTGGCCATCATGGAGTCCTTGTTGGAGCCCATGCTGCACATCATGGGGCTCAGTTCTTCCTTCACGGCACATGGTGGCGAGCCTGTGCCAAGGAGGCCCAGCATATCCGGGGGCTCCGTCTTGATCTTCAGCAGCTCTTGCGAGTGGCTCTTCTTGACGTGGCGTGTGAGGTGGTCCTTCCTCCCAAAGCGCTGGGCACAGTACTGGCACAGGAAGTCCTTGCGCCCCGTGTGCACCACCATATGGCGGCGGACGTCCTTGCGGGTGTAGAAGCGGCGATCGCAGTGGTCGCACGGGTGTTTCTTCTCCTTGGCCCCACCCGAGGACTTGCCTGAGTGACTTTTGAGGTGCTCCAGGAGGGCAGGGGTGCTCTCGTAGCTCTGCAGGCACACCTTGCAGGTCAGGTCACCCGCCGTGGCCGAGTGCATGGCCACGTGGCGCTTGTAGCCCAGCTTCGTGTTGTAGTGCTTGCCGCACTCCTCACACTTGAAGGCTTCCTTGTTGGGGTCATGGGTCTGTAGGTGGTTCTTCAAATGGTCTTTCCGGTGGAACATCTTTTCGCAAAAAGAGCACTGGTGGGTCTTCTGAGGTGAGTGTGTGGCCATATGCCTGCAAGGGCGAGAAAGTATTTGCAACCACCCCCGACCCTTGTTTAACAAAACTTTTAATCAAGAGGTCTGGACTACTATATACAATTTTACCTTTCTTTTGTTTAGACTTACCATCTGCTTAGGTCGGGCTATGTGATAGGCCTGCAGATATATTTTTATCTCTAAATTTGTGAATACCCCTCCCATAGATATAAAAAAAATTTCCAATACAGTGACATTTAATTGTGTCTGACATGAATTACCAACAACATTACACCATCAGCTGTGTACACTGTGACTAGCACTGGTATGTAAAAATCCCTCATGCAATATCAGCCCAGAGGCATCAAAGGGACTCTGTGGGTAAAGGTCATCTTCACACTTCACTCCTTTTGGGTTCTGAAGCAGGCTGTAGTGAACTGACCTACCTGTAA
>NC_137520.1:8195211-8317711 GCF_041902795.1 Electrophorus electricus | reverse complement strand
CGGTCTAACCCCCCACCCACCCCCCAAAAAAAGAAAACACAACGCAATTTACTCTGCCAATTCCTCACCTCCATGGCAGTTAGACGCCACTAGGCCTGGCTACCAACACGGGATGTGGCCACAATGCCTGTGTGCCCTCTACACAACCAGCCACACACACACACACACACACACACACACACAAGTCGGGCTCGAGTTGAGAAAGGGCTAAACTTAGTATGCTGTGGTCGACCGTTAGAGGACAAGTCACCTCTCTCTGTCCCCGTCTGTCATACAGTTTAGGATCGGCGCCGTGAGATGACTGATTGCTTAACAGCCATTGGCTGCTCAGCAAACATATCTGGCTGCTGTCCACCTGAAAAAGCCCCTGGCACCTTCCCCGTGCCTGAGAGGCTCAATGGCCATTCAGACAACGGCGCCGATATTATAAAGGCAGATTCACACATTTCTATGAATTTACAAATTTGGCAGGGATGAGCAAGGTAGAGTCCCAAGTCTCTTGGAGACAAGTGAGAAGGAACTTACATTTTGAACTTCAGAAATTAGGGAATGATGAATTATACAGTGCGATTACCAAGAAACAGAGAACCCCCCTCGAGCAAGCGAGGCATTTCAGAACATTGCCAGTAGTGAGCCCAGACACATGCAAAAGTGCAAAGGCAAAGCTTGCACACTCGCGAAAGAGATTCGCAGGTTTAGTCACTCTGCCCGTTTGGTAAAAATGGCTTTACTGCTTCTGAACTGATCACTATCTCTCGCCACTAAACAGCGGGGGATGGGGACAAGGGTCTGCATCCACCGCAGGAAGCCGGCGACCGAGGGTGGAGCCCAGAACGCTGACGGCACGGAGGGCATCGACTGCTATGGAACCACTATCGAACCGTTACCGTACGTTTAAACAGTGCCCTTCCCCCTAACATGCATTCCTTTCGTGATGTTCGGTTTCTCTTTGTCTCTGAGTTGCTTTCTCTATCTGACTCTGTGTCGGACTTTCGGTCCCTTCCTTTATGATGCCCTCCCCTGGGTAGCACAGGCACATCTGAGAGTTTGGGAATAGAAAGATGCTCAGTAACGGTGTGGCCATGTGCCTTGGGTGGACCATACGCTCCCACAGGCCACCTGCTGGTAAAATCAAGCAAAACACTTATAATGCTGTAAGCCAAAATCTTAGTGTCACCTGTTTCCACTGCAAAAAGCAATCGACCATACTCTGTTTGAGGAAGAAGTTTCATTTAAATCTTGGACAAACTAAACCAGTTGTCTTAAAACAACTATTTTGGACTTTACTGCACAAATGGGAAACCCCAATCAATCCAACAGATCACACCTTACTCAACTGCAAAGTGAGATGTACTCATGACAACCAGAACTGTGACTAAGACAGTTAACTTGTTGCTCTATAGCGGTCAGGACAAACTAGGGTCTTTTATTCTTATGGTGTAACAAATCATTTGACCAACTGCTAATATGTAAATTATAAATAGACCTTAGCATTATTCTTACAAAGCCTGTAGTGTCAACAATACACAAACATTCATTCAATGGTTTATAAACCATTCACCATAGCCTCATCCTCGTTAAGGCAATCTGATTATCACTTGTGAACAATGGCATTATATGTGCTCTTGTTTTATCATTCTTCTCTATTTAAATATACTTTCCTTTTCTCTTTTATAGTCTTGGTTGTGTGTGTGTGTGTGTGTGTGTGTGTGTGTGAGAGAGAGAGAGAGAGAATGCGTCTGTAAAACAGAGACATCTGTTTGACACATGGCCGCCACTTAATGGCAGTGTAGAGAAGGAGGCAGGGGGCAAAAGACTAATTAGAAAATTAACAGGCTCAACAAACAAAGGTCAATTAGAGGAGGTTCACTCCCAGCGCTAATCTGGGGCCAAACAATGGCACCAGAAGCCAAGCCCACTTTAGTCAAGCAGGGAGGTGCTACATTTCTCAGTAGCATCTAAAAGCACCATTATCCAGTCTAAACAACAGGAAAGGCTGTGTGTGTGTGTTCAGGACAGTCTTGCCAGATGCTCTGTTGATTTCCCTGGGACTTCCCCTTTACGACTAAAAACACAAGTGCACTGAGGACTTCGTGTTCAGGGGTTGAGCCAGCATGCACACACCTGTGCAGTGAGAGAGTTTAGAGCTGATAGCACTATTTGCTATTTTGCTCAATTTGATGAGCTCGTTCAGGCGGTGATGTGAGGAGCTGACAGTGGGTGAGACGTGAGAAGTTGGTATATTTCTGAGGCACTTAGTGTGACCACCATCACCACACTGACGTGTGTGTGTGTGTGTGTGTAATATATATATATGTATGTATGTATGTATGTGTGTGTATTTTATTTATATATATATATATATATATATATACACACACACACACACACACACACACACACACACACACACAAAGAGAGAGATCCTTCATCAGCACAGTGCTTCTGTATAACTCATAGATAATCCATTAACTCCATATATATACACGCACACATACAGTGTTGTGAAAAAGTGTTTGCCCCCTTCTTGATATATATATATATATATATATATATATATATATATATATATATATATATATATATATATATATATATATATATATTATTTTTTTTTTTTTTGCATGTTTTTTCACACTTAAATGTGATCAGATCTGTGATCAGATCATCAAACAAATTTAAATATTAGACACAGATAACAGATAACACAAGTAAACACAAAATGCAGCTTTTAAATAAAAATCCCTTTTATTAAGGGAAAAAAAAAATGTTTCACATCTTTGGAAAGCTCAATTTCAATTTCTCTAGCCACACCCAGGCCTGATTACTGCCACACCTGTTCTCAATCAGGAAATCACTTAAATAGGACATGCCTGACAAAGTGAAGTAGACCAAAAGATCCTCAAAAGTTAGACAGCATGTTGTGATCCAAAGAAATTCAGGAACAAATGAGACACAAAGTAATTGAGATCTATCAATCTGGAAAAGATTATAAAGCCATTTCTAAAACTTTGGGACTCTAGCGAACCACAGTGAGAGCCATTATCCACAAATGGTGAAAACATAGAACAGTGGTGAACCTTCCCAGGAGTGGCCGGCCCAACAAAATTACCCCAAGAGCGCAGCGACGACTCATCCAAGAGGTCACAAAACACCCCAAAATATCCAAAGAACTGCAGGCCTCACTTGCCGCAGTTAA
This sequence comes from Electrophorus electricus, assembly GCF_041902795.1. NCBI lineage: Eukaryota > Metazoa > Chordata > Actinopteri > Gymnotiformes > Gymnotidae > Electrophorus > Electrophorus electricus. The sequence continues at coordinate 8,314,512 of NC_137520.1, read as the reverse complement.
GGTCAGTATTCATGACTCCACCATAAGAATGAGACTGGGCAAAAATGGCCTGCATGGCAGAGTTCCAAGACAAAAACCACTGCTGAGCAAAAAGAACATAAAGGCTCATCTCAATTTTGCAAGAAAACATCTTGATGATCCCCAAGACTTTTGGGAAAATACTCTGTGGACTGACAAGACAAAAGTTGAACTTTTTGGAAGGTGCATGTCCCATTACATCTGGTGTAAAAGTAACAGCATTTCAGAAAAGGAACATCATACCAACAATAAAATATGGTGGTGGTAGTGTGATGGTCTGGGGCTGTTTTGCTGCTTTAGACTTGCTGTGGTAAATGGAACCATGAGTTCTGCTGTCTACCAAAAAATCCTTAAGGAGAATGTCTGGCCATCTGTTCATGACCTCAAGCTGAAGCGCACTTGGGTTCTGCAGCAGGGCAATGATCCAAAACACACCAGCAAGTCCACCTCTGAATGGCTTAAGAAAAACAAAATGAAGACTTTGGAGTGGCCTAGTCAAAGTCCTGACCTGAATCTGATTGAGATGCTGTGGCATGACCTTAAAAAGGTGATTCATGCTCGAAAACCCTCTAATGTAGCTGAATTACAACAATTCTGCAAAGATGAGTGGGCCAAAATTCCTCCGCCGTGCTGTAAAAGACTCATTGCCAGTTATTGCAAATGCTTGATTGCAGTTGTTGCTGCTAAGGGTGGCCCAACCAGTTATTGGGATTAGGGAGCAATCACTTTTTCACACAGGGCCATGTACGTTTGAATTTTTTTCCCCTTAATAATAAAAACTTCATTTGAAAACACAAGTAAACACAAAATGCAGTTATCTTTGTCTAATATTTACATTTTTTTTGATGAGCTGAAACATTTAAATGGGACAAACATGCAAAAAAAAGATATATATGTGTGTGTGATTCGTGTACATTTGTTTGCCATTGTAACTGTGTGTGTACGTGTGCGCGCGCACGCGCACAGAGGTGAATTGGGGAAACCCCTTCTGGCAAGAGCTCTGGCTATGACAGAGAGCTCCCGTGCTGTTGGCATTGGGCCAAACGGCAACACGCCAATACACTCATGCTCGCTCGCTCTCTCTCTCCCTCTCTTTTCTATTTATAAACCTCTTTTTCATCACCTTTTTCTCATTCATCACTCTTGTTCTCTCAAGCTACAAGATCCTTCAGATCGCTTGTACCCACACTGTTTGGGAGCCAAACACACACTGCTGTAGAGCGCTACTCCTACTGACCTTCTAACTGGAGGGCACAATCCACAGGGGACAGGCAAACTCACTTCATACTTTCCTCCCCAGTCATCACAACAGAGCACTAATTCAGCGTTCGGCATCCTGCTCTTCATGATCCACCAGATGGGCTGCATATTTGCTCAGACCCGGTACACTTTTGCCACTTCAAAACCACTTTGTTCAGGTGTGATGCGCAGTGTGGGCTGTCTGGTGAGTCCCGAGGTTCAGAAACATGGCCCTAACTGAAATGAATAAAAGTATGTTTATTTAAGATAAAATGCAATTGTTGGACTATTAATGTAAATCAGAATGTTACGGTAGGACATGGAATGAATAGGTTGTTTATATCCCCTTGGTTTGATGCTGAAAGTCAGCATCAGGAAGCTCAGAAAAGCTATCTTTACCCTTTAATACACACCTTACATTGATGATGGCTTTAGCAATGTTTTACAAAATGATAGTATATATATATAAAAAAAATCAAAGGTTTTAAAGAAAGTTTCTTTAAGAAGCATAAACAATTCTTTGCATTTGTATTTTGAGCTAATTTATGCTGCTTTGCTCTAAAAAAATCAGTAGATAATATATATTAAATCAGTATTTAATATACGGAAGTTGAATTGAAACTTAACCTCAGAATCATAAAATGTGCTCAAGCTTGCAGATGTGGGCATCATTATATTTGGGCATCAACTAGAGTTCTGACAATGATTTAAATGAGGACCAAATAGCTCCAGTGCCCCTTAAGAGATAGATAGCAAAACAAATGTTCCAGACCTTCACAGTTCAGCAGAACCTTTGAAGAGCATGGTACAGTTCTCTAAGAATAAAATACAGCACAGGTCATTAAAATAGCATTCTGCCCCCCTTTCCAACCTTCTCTCTCTCTCTCTCTCTCTCTCTCTCTGTCTCTGTCTCTCTCTCTCTGTCTCTCTCTCTCTCTCTCACACACACACACACACACGGTCAGCAACAAACAAATCTGAAAGCTCAGCCTGGTTAGCACCACCTAGAACAACATACCCTGTTGAGGCGGCCCTTTCGTTTACAGAACCCTGTGACACTTTGCCACAGGCCCCACCTTTCTCCCCTCCCACCCTGTCAATCAACTCTCCTGGTCCCCTTCACTCTGGTGTTTACAGTCGGGGAGACACACCCTCCCCCTCGGCTCCTCCCCCTTGTGCATGCTCCTTAAGGATGTGCTGCGTGGGAGGTGTGAGGTGGGGAAACATGAGTCAAACAAAAACAACATTCCTGCATAAAGAGGCTGCTGTCACCTCTTTTGCAACCAGGTAGCCCTGCGCCTGCCGCGACCAGGTGGGGCACCGTCTTGGGCTCGATGGGTGTCGCGGGAGCGTGGCAAGCGGGCCGTTGTGTACACACAAACAGTAGCGTGCTAGTTTCAGTTCATGTTAATGTGCGTATGTGTGTGTGTGTGTGTGCACGTGCACATTTGTGTGTGATAGAGGAACTGTCCCGGGTCCCAGGCGCATGGGTGCGCCCTCCTGTAGTCCGCTACGGTCTCCAGACTCCGCCGGTCATGTGCGACCATAAATGGGTCTTTGTATCAAGGCCAGCGCAGCCGATATTAGGTTGCTTATACGAGGAGGGCGGCTCTGGTGCAGTGTCTAGCGAGGGTTAGCCCCCTGACTGCCCCACGGTGTAGTGTTATGGTGCCTCTCCCTAAAGGAGCCCCCCCGCACCAGCATCTCTTATGTCAGATAGAGATCAGCTAACCACTACTGGCCTCCCCCCACTATCCCAACAAGCTTACTCATGCACACACACACACACACACACACTCCCGCATCGTGTGTGGAGAGTGTGATCCCAGCAGAAACGATTGGAGGTTAACACACAAAGTGTTTGTATGCATGGCTGAGCATATGCAGATGCATGAATTTGGGGTGTGTGTGTGCGTGTGTGTGTGTGTGTGTGTATGTGTCTGACTCCGTGAGCACTGCAGGGAGAAAGCCCCTGAGGCAGTACAGTTATTCATTAACACTTTGAAGCACAGACCTCTCCTTCTCTATTCTCTCAGCTTCCAGAGATAAAAACACACTTGCAGCCCTCAATGGGCTGCCTAACACAGGGTGGTCTTCCAGCCCCACACAGCCACTCCCACCAATCAACACCGCCGCTCAACGTGCACGCCCCGCCCCTGCAGACAGACCCAGGCCAAAGACACGGTGAATCTGGAGTGCGTGTAGATATGCTGAAACTCCAAAGAAAGTATGAAACGGTGTGAATGTGTACTTTTAAATGAGAGAAATACAGAATGGATTAAAGGATGCAGTCTGTCTATGTGAGTGAGTGGAAAAGAGACAGACAGAAAGTAAGACAGAATTCTTCAGAGAGTGAGAGATAGTATGTTTTAAATGAGAAATAGTGTGTGAGTGTGTGTGCGTGCATGTGTGTGTGTGTGTGTGTGTGGGGGGGGGGGGGGGGGGTTATACTCTGGCGGATGCTTGAAGCTGTGTGCGTTATCCACTGAAAGGGTTTAGGTTTCAGATGAAGGGTGAAATAGTTAACAGATTGCCTCCTTCACTACCAGAACAGGCCTTCCCACTGCCAGATGAACTTCATTCCCTTACACACACACACACACACACACACACACACACACACACACACACACACACACACATGCACACCCAAGCACACAGGCATAAAAATCCACTTTCATATACAAACACAAAATTAGTTTCTCTCCCTGTCTCATACACACACTCCAAACACATCCGTATACAAACATGACAAGTGTGTCTCTCCCTCTCCCTCTCTCTCACACACACACACACACACACAGACACACTTCACAAATTCAAAACACTTCCATACACAATCATGACAACTCTCTCTCTTTCTCTCTCTCTCCCTCTCCCTCACATACAGACAGACACCCCCACACACAGAGCATAATTCTGAATGAGCCAGGCACTGCCATCTAGCTGAAGTTGCCTAGTTGAGAAGAATGAAACTGTATTTCTCAAACCTAAACTAGAAACTGGCCAGTGCCAACCACAGTATTTTGTCATTCAAATTACCCATGCCAGCTACTGTCGGAATATAGCCCAAGGAAAACATCCTACTATGCTAATAGCATTAATATTTAAAGTACACAAAAGCAAAATGAATATACAAATAAATATAAATATAACAAATAAATATGAATTCATCACAGTAATATGAATGCTTATTAAGTGTACAATAATTTTCTAACTACACTGAATGAGCCTCCAGTGTAACAGAACATGAAATAAAGTGTTTTTTATCAAGCTTCTCGGATATCACTACAAACAGCTGGAAAATATTTTTCAACACAAGTCTTTTAGTTAAAGCAGCAGTGCTAATAACAGAGATAAGCATTTCAGTTCAACAAAATATCTGGTGTCAATATTAGTTATTAGTCTTTAGGATATCAATTAACATATAACAATTTTAAAACAAAGAACTACACGGTATACAGGAATATTCAAATATATTTCAATTTCATACCAAAATGACTCAAAAGTGTCAAGTATATAACTGTATAATAGATGCACTGTAAACAGCACTGGTTAGTGCCCTCATCCCACTGAGAGAACACTCTCAACAGCCACTTGATCAGAAGCACCCGGTTGCCCTGCTGATCTGCAGCCCATCTTATGGTGTGCACCAGTTAATATAAGCACTCCTCATTCCGCCATCAGTGATCAATCTCAGAACCAGGACCACCCATATATGTGTTACAAATATAAGTTACATATCCTATTACCCTACATGACATAAGTGTACAGTGGAAAGTTAGGAACATCCCCTTTCACACATCAAAATCCATCTAACCAGACTGCATGGTTAATGCTTGGCTACTGAAAGTGCATGCCCAGGGATCTTTCTCTGTCATCAATGCACAGCAGCTGAGAGGTGCATGTGAGAATGAGTGTGTGTGAGAGAGAGAGAGAGAGAGAGAGAGAGAGAGATGTGCTGTGAGTCAGCCACTAAATGAGGCCATTGAACTACATGGTTGGTGAGAACCAGCACTGCAGGTTCCTGATTGGCCCATCGAGGTTAGGGAGGGGAGTGGTGGTGGATCAGGGGGAGGAACCATGTGACCAAATCCAGCAGAGAGTTTGATAATAGGGCTCCCCTCATGCAATGGGGAAAGAATGAGAGGAGGGAGAGAGAGGGAGAGAGAAAGAAAGAATGAGAGAGAGAGAGAGAAGCCTGGCCAAGAACCAAAAACTCCTCTACCACACACAGGCTGCGCATTGTTGCCTATTCAGTGGACTCCATCTCGGGCCACTTTATCATTCAATTAGGACAGCTTTCACACCACACAGCCGAGAAAAGGGCCCTTCAATCAAACTGAAAACTTCACACTGGCACTGGAGGACATGGAGAAAGACACCCACAGTCCTCTCTCCACTTTCATTTCTCTCTCACTCTCTTTCTCTTTCTCTCCTCTTCCCCCTCCTCCCGTTGTTGTTGTTCCGGACTTTGTAAAGAAGAAAGGGATGGAGAGAGGGAGAGGAAGAGAAAAAAAAAAAGAGAGGCCATTTGTTAACACTGGGGCTTGTCCTTCTTTCTTTTCTTACTCTGTCCCTTCCCTCTGCTTTCGTCCTCTCTTTCTCTGGTTTTCTACTGGGGGCCGGTGTGTATGAGGGGGGCTATGGACACAGGCATATATCTTGTGTCCTACGATTCCACACTACTTCCACTGGGGTGAGCTGTGGTTAATCTAAGATTACTACCGAAAGCGTGGGGAAAGGGGAGAAGAGAGAGAGAGGGAGAGAGAAAGGGAGGGAGAGAACAGGAAAGTGAGGACAGTAAAATGAGACACAGACGAGGGAAAGAGATACACGAGGCGTGGCACGAGCATCAGGACTAAATTGACCGCACTGACGTGTAGCCATGCTAGCAAGCGAGAGGCCGGCTCTGCTAAACAGTAACATCAAAACTCACTTTATCCCTGAGAAAGCGATAAACCACAGGCAAAACCCAAAAGTGAGGGCAAGTAATAAAAAGCAGTTAAAGGAGAGCGAGAGGCACTGGATTAACAAGGTTAGCCTGCTTTATTTACAAGGCTGTGGGATTTTGAAAACAAATCTTTATACGTGAAAGATCACTGCTTTCCAAATGAAGTTGTAGGGATATCTAGAGAAACACACACTGCCATAAAAGTTGCTTTCTGTAAATACAAGGTCACAAATTTAATAATCAAATTATTCGTAGTAATTCCTATGAACTCATATGCAATATATTGAATATTACAGATTTGGAGTGAACATACTTTCAGGGTTAAGGCTCAAAGAAACCTTGAGCAGGCATGCACAACTGAGGAACGATGTTAGTACAGGTAAACCCGTGAAGGTTCATCAAATAAGCATACGATAAGCAGTCAAAGAAGCAGACATCGATTATACATCAGATTTAAACCACATACTTCACTACAAACATCTGAGACACTAATTTACCAAAGTGCTCCTTTTAACCACTAGCTGAGACAACAAGCAGAGGAGGCAGCTGTCTGATAGCAAACTTTTGTTTAATTGAATGCATCCCTGACCAGAGCCCCTCCCCTTATGGGACGTCCCTCGTGTTTCTAGCCAATCACAACCACAGAAGGGCATGAGTGAAAACAAGCTGGCGACCCAAAAGTTGACTCGTATGCGTAACTAGCTGGTCATGACACACCCCCAGTGTGGGCCATGCGCCACAAGAGCTTTTACCATAACCTAAAACATATCAAGTATGCCTCATTTAGAAAATCAGCAACCTTAAGCAAACTTTTTACTGATCTGACAGCTGATGGAATAACTCTGACCTACTTTACTGGCATTTGTAAATTCATCAGAAAATATGCATTTACTTTGTTTTGACTGCTAAATGGTTAGCTAGCTAGCTATACCAGCTATCTTATGGCTGTGGTAAAAGGTTAGATTGGACCCTGTGCTGAGAGACACGCCATATGGGCCACTACCACCAATCAAAGATGACTGCTTTCAATCCCACAGGCAAATTTTCCTGTAAACAGACCGGCTTGCGCAACCCGAGGTATCAGGTCCTGAGGCTATACCATAATTATGCTTAAAAGAAATGTAAAATATATTTGTTGGCTTTGGTACTGGCAGATATAGACACAAGAAATATCCATCATCAACGTCCGCATGGAATTTATGAGTCGAATATGTGCAGCTCACGCAGGACCATTCTGGGATATGTTCTTTACAACGCCTTTAAGGATTCCAGCAGACATTACAAAAATTGCAGTGGTACAAATCTACCTGCAGCGTTTCCTGTAAGGACCAACTAAATCTTTCATCTTCTTTCACTCAGTTCATTCTACTGCTCCTCCACAGTTCACAGGATGAATTTCTTATGAAAACTGAAACTTGTTCATAACCCGTGACATCACATAACCTCATTGACTAATTTGAGAATGCAAAGCATGAGGACTGAACAATCACAAATTTCAGACCGATGTCCAATAAACAATGCAGTTTAATGTTTCCCCCCCCCTTTTTTCCCATGCTACGGCACACCTGGTCCGGGTCCTTGGCTGCTTCAGAAACCTTGGGGAGTGGAACCACGTGTGTACGAGCAGAGAGAGCTGGAAACCATGAAAGTCACTAGATCCACACCATTCTGAACCGCTCAGAAGGCGGAAAGTGTTCCTGCCATCTCCAAACGGTCCTGTCTAGGACGCCACAGCATCATTAAACTCGTTGACAGCCCCTTGTTTTAAGAGCACTGAGACTGCAGTAATGCCCTAAACCACCACCCTCACCTCCTCCTTTTTATTTGCTATTTTTTTGTGGCGTCCTCTAATTCTCCATCTCCGGTTCCTAAGGGAACTTTCACATTCGGTCAGAAGCAGCTCAGTTCTTGGAGAAGTCTCCTCCAAGCAAGCAACATCCCATTCACACGCCCGCAGCCCGTGATGAATGCCAGTTGATCTTTATGTCGACGCACCAGCGATGTGCCTCGGTCTCCCGCGGACCTCCATGTGGGGAGTTATGAAAGAATCACTCGCCTGCTCGCGCTCACATGGTGCCAAACACTTTCACCAAAGGCCAAAATTTGAGGTATGAAAACACAGACCCAGGCCAAAAACAAGTCTTGAAATCCTTCTTACGCACAATTTAGGATCTGCGCAACCACATGCGTCCAGTGAATGAGACACATTGTCTTCCCTCACTAATGGCTATTCTCATCTGCTAACCACCTTCCTACTTATTTTGCTGCCATAAACTGAGAAATGTGTCCAAAAGCCATATAACGTGTGTGCATGGCTCAAACCTTCATTAAGGTCCATTTAAGAGCATCCTGTGTGTGAACGAATTACAACAGTCTTGGGGAAATGGAGAAGCTATTCTCTCCATGGGTGAACTCTGAGACATTTGAAAACGCACCAAAAAGTGTTGCTCGTACACCTATGGAAAATACACGTTGAGGGAACTTCAAACGCGTCATCAGACATTGTAGCTGCTTGCGTGGTGAGTCATGAATTGTCTGGCAGCCGTAATAACCAAAGTCCCCATCGCCCAAAGTGGCACCAGAGGTCCGCTGCATTCTCTGCACATGACCGTACTCCGGCGAAAGTGCCGAGCCGCTCGTTACAGAGTTGCTCGTTGCCGGGCTGCTCTTGTTTTGCCCAGCTGCTGTCATCTGCCCTTCAGCTCATTTGACAGCTTTTTGCTCAGATGGAATGATGAACAAGTGCCGAACTGGTTTGCCTGCTTTTGCCTCACACCTACAAACAGAGGAGAATGCCCCCGACTTTGAGTCTTCGTTCCTCTGAAGGTTTCTTCCTCATGCTCTAGGGTGTTTTTCCTTGCCACTGTTGCCCTGTTACTTGCTCACTGGGGGATTGTAAAAAGTGCAATATAAATAAATTTGACTTTGATTACTTGGAGCAAAAAAAAAAAAAAAAAGCACGTTTTGAGCACATCATCCTCTGAAGTCATTCTGAAATAAGTACTCCTAACTTCTGTCACCTTCTGTGACGCTGGAGCTTCTCAACTCCTCATTGTCACTTCTTGGCATTTACAGTTCAGTCATGCGAAAACAGTAATAGGGGACGTCAAAGACTGGATGCACCTGTGGATGGGGTTCCCCATTTCATCTGCATGACATTAAACATAAATCCCTCCTTTAAACCCTGCAGCAAGCACTCATTCCTAAATGCCACAAGACGCAGTGAAAGTCTAGACACTTCTGAGCACTTGCTACATTAAACACATTAAAAGTCTTCAAAGTGGCAGACTTTTGAAAAAAAAAAACAAAAAAAAAACCCCACCAACAAAGTGGGAAAAAATGCAGCTGTATCTAGTTAGCCACTGCTGGAGCTCGAGGTGTGACATCGGGGTGCAGCGTGTCAGCGTACAAGACCATCAGCCCACGACACCAACAGAGCATACCACCTACAGCACCACAGCTGCTGAGCCCTAGCAAGCTGCCGAGTCGAGGTGGGGAGCATGCCCGGGCGTGATAGCCTCTTCCCTGCCAGGGAGGAGGAAGGAGTGCGGGATTTACCCCCAGGAGGGGAGCTTCGGCTCGGACAAAGCAGGAAGCATGCGCTCCAAGCGTCACGCGTCTCCCTATGACATCATCGTCACACGCACGCTGCAATTGGAGTCAGAATATGCACCGGCTTGGGAGAAGGAAAAAAAACAAATAGGGGATGCGCCCATGCGGGTCCCAGGGGTACAAAAGTGTGCTTGATGGGGGGACAGCCATGCGTGCAAGTGGGGTGTCTGTGGTATCTGATTTGCACAAGCACACGTGCGCCCTCGAGCAAAACGGTGGCTCTTGGGAGCGGGCGGGGAAGGGGGACTGCCTGCATTTTGTGCATTATGTGCAGCAAAAGCAGACTTTGATTCCGACCGGGAATTCTCTCAGAACCACCAGCTCGGAGAAAAGCTCAGGCACTCTCCTTCATACAATACCGACACCCCCCTGTTCTGCCGCTGCTCTGAGAACACGTGTTTTAAAGCACAAGCGGGACATTTCAAACCGTACTTACTCATTAGCTGAAGATGAGGCTGAAAAACGTAGCCACTACATAAAACTTTGTTTTAACATGTGTGTCTACAGATGATAAAAAGCTCTGAGGCAAGCATTTTAGTATTTTGATTTTACAATTTCAAATATATAATTATCTGTAATTATTCAGTCAAAGAAGACTCTAGAGGGCAATCACTATAATCTGGACTCATTTTTTTAACTACAATAAAACATGATTATGTATCATTAGATTTTTTTTCTTGTAGCAGACATATTTATTGGCTACCAACAAGATTTCTTGATTTCTCTCTCTCAAACGGGAGGTTTGGTAAAAACATCAGGCAATCATCATAACATGGTAAAATACTACATTTCTGTATTTTATGTATAATATATAATAGTATAATAATAATACTATTGTGTAATAGTACAATAATAGTATGATAATAATGTTTTATTAATGTTATTTTACAACCAGTGTTTTCCATAATCACAGCCCAGATCTTGACTATGGAAATTCATTCTTTTTTTTTTTCTTTGATCCAAAATGAAAAAAAAGATCAACCTAAACTCAAAAAAAAAAAAAAAACATTTACACTTTATACTTCAGTCTTCAGTATGTATAAACAACAAAATTGACTATAACAGGTTTGAAAAAAATATTCTTTAGCAATTTCCAACTTAAATGTGTATAATATATTTCAATTCCTTTTCGCAAAACTCTATAAAGTTATCAGAAACGAGACCGAAACCTGTCTGTGCATTACAAATTGCTATTGTGAACTATCACCACAGATTCTAATAAAACCTTCACAGCTTGAAGTCTGAAAAGCAAACATTTTCATTCCTGTAAGACTGATAAGTACACACTGCTGGCACTGGGAAGAGTTATACTGGCCTCGTGAACTTGGCCTGATTTCTCTCTCTCTCTCTCTCTCTCTCTCTCTCTCTCTCTCTCTCTCTCTCTCTCTCTCTCTCTCTCTCTCTCTCTCTCTCTCTCTCTCTCTCTCTCTCTCTCTCTCTCTCTCTCTCGATTTTCTTCCTTTATTGGGTGAGCGGGTTCAACAGTCTGCTCTTCTACTGGTCGCCCTACAATGCCACAGTGCGCTACGCCAAATAATCACTCCCCACTGTTCATATATCAGCCAAAATGCACACTGGCACAAATGCCTGCACTTGCCGGCTGGATGCGCACGCATGCGCGTGCCCGCAAGTGTCAAGTTCCAGCATCTTTTTTTCCTCCCCCAGGCTCGCAAATTCTCCATTTTATCCTGGAGCAATTCAGACCAAATAAAACAGCAATTTCCCTGGATACTTCCATGCCGGTAACCATTCCTGTATCCGACTAAGCATCCCGGCATCCTCCACATCTTCCTCCTCCAGCTGGAAGCTAAGGGATGCGGGAGGACTCCGATGAAGGTGTTTTATTCCCTCTTCCACTCTGGGCTTGGTTATTAACTAGCGCTTGTGTCCTCCGGAGCCTGTTCTACCCATTAACCCCACTGATGCTCTTTTCTCATGATAATCAGCCTGCTTCCCACTGAGGAACCACAGGATTGTGCAACGCTTTCAGAAGAGTAAACCCCCCTCGATGCACAAGCTCACTCACTCTCTTTCTCCCTCTCTCTCTCTCTCTCTAACTCTCCCTCGTGTGCGTGCGCACACACACACACACACACACACACACACACACACACACACAGAATCAGGCATGTAATGTGCTGCCTTTTCAGAAAGCACATCGACAGATGTAGTATGAAAAGTTCTGAAGGGTTTTGTTGGAGAGAATAACACTGCCCACATACAACTCCAAAATGTGCTTTTGAACCAGACAGTGAGCAGTCATAACATATTTTAGCACAAATAACCATTTTGCAGAGTTAAACTGTAACTGTGTTTATATTAAAGAAATGAGTTTATCAGGTGTTAAGGCATTGGGGCAAACACCGTTCCAGGAAAGGTTTATACTGCTTCTTTTAATAACTAAGCATAGAAGTGACCAACAGTAAGCTATATACCGCAGATTCTCGCAATACTCCTTAAAAATACATGTAGCACCTTAAAAAAACCTTTACATTTAGATTTTCTGTGCAATAATATAAATCATATTAGCTAAGAAACAAAAGACAGAATTTCCCATTTTGTTTGTTTAAACCTATGTTAGCCTAACAATGTCTGACCCCTGTTCTTATACAGCAGAATATGGTTTCAAGTTGCAGAAACACAGCAACGTCAATACCAAAAACATTGTCTCGTGACGATCTTACTTCCATTTCCTTATTATGTAGCTCGAGGCAGTGGAAGTAGGGCCTTGATGGAGCATGCTTCCTAGGAGCCCACACTTAACACTTCCTAATTAATCACGACTTCAAACTCCACTGGAACCCGTAATCTACAAGCGTGCAGCTCAACGAAGCCCAACTTCAACACTTCCCGAGGTTCCTCTCAATTAGCCATGACAAACACACGGTGAAAGCAAGATGCGAAGGTAAAGTGTGCAGCCTTTATGACAAAGTCGTCGTAACCCCTTCATCTTCGCCTATAAAGAACCATAAAGGGGTTCTCAGTAGTAGAAAGCACAGGGACACGTCTCTTGAAGTCATTCATTCAGCTACAGGTGCTATGACAGTAATGTGGCATTAAAGACGTAATAACATCACATTTCACTATCATTTAAAAGCAAGAATAGGGGCGCTTATCTCAACAAGCTAAGTAGCGCTAGATGCAATTAAACTGTACATTTAATTTGCACCAAAATAGCCGTTCCATTAGATTAAGAGAGATGTTCGCGAACTGCAAACTGTCGCAGGATTTGAATGTAATCTACGATACGTGCTTTAAAGTACGATCTTGCCGAGAATACGTGAACTAGATAAACGCGTTAAACTATAAGCATTTAACATAATAAACATACACTACTAGAAAACTGTTTCCACCCGGTTTCATCGTAAATGCGTTACCGCCAATGACAGAAAACTTGTATTCAGCAAACTAAAGTCACAAAATAGCTGGAGTATTAGAGAGGGAGAAAATAACAACTGAATATGAAATGAGGTAATCTCCGCATCCAAGGTACAGCCAGCCCCATTTTCTGACACGATCGTACGTTATTTAGCCCTGGAGAGGCACGGATACGCACTCACACAACAATGCAAAAGATAGAAGTCACATCGTCTCAAAACTTCAGACAGGAACATCCGATCTCTGGCAAACAAACGAGCAAATGATAAACCAGTGCACCATGGAAGAAGTCTTACAACACAGACAGTCGAGTGAAACTAAGAAAATATTTTTATATTTAGACCCTCTGGCGATTTTCTCATATCAAGCAGTAGACTATTCATAGACTGACACATGAGATTAACGGTACAAATGGAAACAAACGCATTTGTTCCGTGTAAACTAAAGTTTCAAACGCAACATTAACGTTCCTTCAACTTGTGTCTGATTGGCAGAGCACAGGCATGCTCCGTAGTTCGATAAATATTCAGAAATTACTTTAAAATACCCTATTCAAACGAAAATCACATAGAACATCAGTTGATATAGCAGAAGTGACGGGCTACCAAATGCATTTTGTTTACCTATTGAATTATTCATATCTACAACATATTTATCGAAGAAGTTTTGAAAGAGCAAGCGGTAATTAAAAATTAAATACCCGAAGCTTTAACAGTAACAAAATAAGCAAAAAATAAATAACGTAGGGTCGAAGGAAAATAACAACATTATAGTCACAATTAAAAACCCGTTCAACACTTTACACCGATCATCGATGTGTTCAGTTGTATTAATTATGCGGATCTTATTAAAAAAACATGCACACATCAGAACGTGCAGCCACATTATGAGGACTTGCAAAAACGAGCAGTTACCCACCAAAAACTTTCCAGCACCGCATTAGTCAATTTCACAAGGAACCCCGGTAACATTCCATCACCGACTAAACGCAAACCTACCGTGGGAGACCCCACTCCACCTTTCCTTGTCTTTCTCCTCTCGATCTGTTGTTTTATTATTTTTTCCAATTTTTTTCTATAATTTTTCTGTTTTCGGGGCCTGAGTGTCTCGCTCTACTCAGGCTGCAGCACTAGAGTTATGGGGCGCGAGCATTGTGGGAGTGTGACGTCAGGCCACTTTCACAAACTTTTTTACAGGGGCTGGTAAACTGTTTTTTTTGTTTTGTTTTTTTAAGTAGTCGTTTACAGTACATTATAAATAACTGCGAAAAACATAGACGGTTACAAATGATCTGTCTGTGCACATACTCGGAATCTAACAATTTTAAACAAACGATAGCGGTATTGTACGCGAAAGTATAGTATAAAATATAAATAAGTTTAATGTCAACTGAGGTAACTGAAGAAGCAAATTCTTTTTGGGTCCATTTTGATCCATGCAAGGGACGTCGCGACGCTTATTAATTTGCAGTCCATTTTCACAAATCATTTAGATGAGAAAACTTAATTTAAATGTGTACTTCAATTATTTATTAGTGAATGCTGCAAGAATGGTCAAATATTTTCGTGAGTCAGATTTGCATGAGAACATAAATGATATTTTAGGCAGTCAGCAATTGTAAACCTAGTCTACATTTTTCATTATATGGAAACAATTAAGTATTGGTTGACATTTTATCTATGTAATTCAACCGATTGTATTCAATTATAAATAAACAATCACTTCGAGTGAACATTTTAATACATTTAATCATGCGTAATTAAACATATGATAAGTATCTGGACAAAGTAGGCCATATTAAACTAGTATGCAGACAATTAAAATGTCGGTTATGACATTAGCCTACTAATCTATCACAAATATTGTCTCTTCAGAAGTCCTGTCCAATCGTAGGCAGCACAAGAGTCTTGTGTGGTCTTAGGAAATCGAAAGACACTTTTCTGGTAACAAATTTTAACTAATCAAGAGTCTTCATTGCATAATGGAATCCGTTTGGTATTATTGCATGTAGCCTGTTTCCCCCTTATGGCTTTTAAAACGCATTCTCTGTTTTTATTTTTATTTTTATTTTTTTGGAGATGCTGTTAGTTTTAAAGAGGGGAGGAAGCCCCACGTGTGATTCTGCGGTGGTCTCACTTCACCTTGTGTTTTGGGGCGAAAGAATTACTTCCAGGGCATCCCAGCCGATTTCCTCACCACCGCAGCCCCCTCCCCGACACTGCGGATGGATGTGTTTGTGCGTGTGAGAGAGGGAGAGAGTAGGGGGTTGGGAGAGCAAGGGGTCTTCAGTAAAGTCTTTAGGCATGCTCTGTGCTAGTGCGAAAATGCGTTTTTGAGGTCTATATTAAAATAAATATCTTGCCTCTGGGGAGCTAAACCGGCTAGGTGATATAATGTAGTTTTCAAGTACCATTTATTTTTGTTTGTGTGTGTGTTTGTTTGTTTGTTTTGCAGACGTTCTCCGTACTTGATCCGAGAGTGCCACGAGGCTGGTGAAAAACGTGACGATATTCATCAATTAGACAAGCGTCAGCTTTCAAACGAAATTTTCGCAGTGTTCATTTGAGGAAATATTTAGAGTAGGGCTATATTTGTACGACGAAATCTGTTTTCTGTGATAGCCTATTTTAAGTTCTGGATGACACTTACGCACCTGGATTATATGTATATCTTCACTTTTCAGTTTCTGTAAAAAAAAAAAGTGTTTTAATTCATGTATTATTTTGTCTTAACAGTATTTTAAATCCGACTTTACATTTATGATACAAGTGAAAGTACTTTTTAAGATCTTTAGCTTTGGCAAATATAGAAATAGTTTAGTTTTAAGATGTAACTATTTTCGTGTTTTTTACGTTTAAAACTACAGTCAGCTGTTGTATTCTCAGTAATTAATTTGAATAAAGATCAACAATATGCTAAAATGGCAGCTCAACAGTTTCAAAGTGTGCATGTTAATAAAAAGATTTGATTATTTAATTCTACACTTTTCTTCTTTTCTACTTCTCTTTTCTCCTAAGATAGAAGAAAATTAGCCACTAAATTATGACTTTGCAATAAAAATAAAAAGTTATAGATTCCAAATAATGAGGCCTGTCTCTGGAATATATGTACAGTTTCTGTTTACATAGCTTTACTGATTATGTACACATAGGTATAATAATCAATAAACTTACAGACACAGAGTGGATCTGTGAGGACACAAATCTGGCTAATGTGTTACTGTTTCTCAAACCTTCATATAACTTGTTATTAAATTTAGTTGATTAATTAATCAACATAATTTAAGCACAGTTAAATGAGGGTAGCATCAAAACAACAATTTAAAAACCCTAAAAATACCCTAAAAATCTAAATTCAGTGCTCAATGCTAATGCTCTGCAGTGTCATATTCTGACACCTATTGGCTGTCTGCCTAAATGAATTATATATTATTTATTTTAAAAATGAATATATTTCCACACTGATGACTCAGCAAAAACTCTATTCAGCTGTTCGAAAAGATACTCAAAAATAAATCATTGTTAATTGTTGCTTTAAATTTTATTCACAGGTTAGCTGCATAACTGGTTCATTATGCACTGTAAACAAACAAATATTTAGGAAAAGATAGAGTATGTTAATAGTCAGGATGTTGGCAAATTTTTAGGATTCTAGGACAGAGGGAGTTCATCAGAGAGGAGATGCACGTGTCTTTAATTTTTTAATTATTTTTAATGTATTTATTTAAGGCTTTTTTGGGAGGAGGGGGGTTCCCAAGAGTTTCTCCAAAGGTTCGCACTTAAAACCATTACTGGAGGCTAGAGATAAATTTTATAGTCATCTCCACACCCTATAAAGTGAAAGTGACATGGAAGGTTGTGTTGGTGGTGTCAGAGATGGTGATCCAAAACCAATTCATATGTTGCTAATGTGACTAATGGAAGTTAGGTCATCAAAACAGTGGGAGCATTTTCAGAAGCATAGCATGGGATACATTCCATTAAGTTTATTGTCTGTACATTCATATAGACGATTGCCAAAGTTTACTAAATAGTTTATGAAAGAAATTATATTCATCTTTTCCAAACTGAAAAAGAGAGGCTTGTGACAGTGTGAGCATACATAATATTATATTGTACTGACTCACAATCCTCAGTATCTATCAATACATGTGGCAAACTGGACAATACATTATTTATCATGTTTTGTTTTGCATTCTCTGCTAGCTGCTCCACTTGTGTACAAAACACAGCCTATCGTACAGAACAGTGAAATAAGGAATAGTAATAAAAAAAAAACAAAAAAAACAAACAAACAAAAAAGTAGTAATAAAATAAAGCTATAGATAGAGAGCAAACAACATGGCATTAGATGTAGCAACAGTGTCGTTAAACAGCCCTGGAGTGAAGGTGGCCGCATAGACACCACCGTGAACGAGCCGAGCAAAACCCCACTTGTTCCTTCAAAAGGCTCAAATGCTGATAACAATAATGTTGAATGCTGTAATACACTGATAACAGGAATGTAATGCCCAACCGCATCCCCTCCTTATTCTTATTTTTAATATTGACGAGTGTATTGAATCAAGACGCTTCTATATCCTAAATGCACGTTGAAGTTTGTGAATTGTTATAGCTCTAGTTAGAGGGCCGTGCAGTACAGTGCGATGCGCTGTCTCGCTGATTTTTTTCTCATGATGTGTATTTTTATGTTAAGCGGTGAAGGACAAAGCAGCAGTGATATCGGCATCGTATTTATGATTGTGATTATAGTTATTGACATGCACACAAAAATGTGAAATAACTGAGGATTTCAGTGAACTCCTAGGCATTGAATTGGAATCAGCAAATAAAAGATGTTCTTAATGTTTCACAAAAAGAAACACAGCCTACTGGGATCTTTAAGTGAAATTAATCTGTTGCTATGATAATAGCTGCAGCAATATTGTATACACTCTGGCAGAATGATGTAGGTAGAACAGAAGCCAAAGCTCTCGCTCTCTCGCTCTCTCTCTCGCTCTCTCTCTCTCTCTCTCTCTCTCTCTCTCTCTCTCGCTCATATCTACATGGTGGCCTCTGTTAGACATCAGATTTAGCTTAATTTATTTTAGGCTACTTTCTCAAACAATTCTAAACCAAGTCCAAACAGTGGTGGAAGACATGCACAAAAAGACAAAAGTATAAAATGCTTTTCTCTACTCGGTTTGAGCACAGCAGAGTGATGGTCTGTCATTTGGAGCTCCAGATCAATTTTAAAGTGCTGTTTGAAATGCCATGCCCACTCCTGGTAGCCCAGCCAACTTCGCTCCTCTCCCCACCTCAAACAGGCTTGTAAAAAAAAGCCATTAGGAAGAACAAGGGCAGGGTGAGTTTCAAAGGCATAGGCACCACGCACCCACCCCCATTCAAAGGTCCTAATTAGGTTTGGATTTATCATGGAAGATTGAAGGGCCAATTTCTCACTCCTACACGAATGTGAAGATGGCTGTAGACTGAAAGATAAAATCCTGCCTAAACACACACTCATATCTTAAAACTGACAGAGGGTGTTGTTTTTGTTTTGGTTTTTTTTTTGGGGGGGGGGGGCATTGGAAACATCTGTAGCTATTTATAAGTAAGTAGGCAGGAGCCCCACACCGTTATTGGTGTCATCTCAATTTCCCTGTTTTTCTCCTCCTCTTTCCCCCTTTCTTTTCTCACTTCTCTATTCTCTCAGTCCCTTCTAAGACATAACACATGCTCCTAGTGTCCCAGTGGAGCCACCATCCGTGGGCAAGTGCCACCAAAGCCATGCCAAAGCACCACTGATGACAACAATAGCAATTAAAGTAGGGGGTGATTTGTACACATCTGGAGTGGATTTCCCTGCCAGAAGAGTCTGCTGCTCACAGCATCCACTCCTCCTCCCTCTCTCCCACCCTCTGTTTCCCTGCTCCTGATTTTTTTTTTAAACATTTTTTTAATTGTTTGGTTAAAAACAGATGGTTGGTTTACATGAGCGAGTACTGGCGATAAACATGCTTAAACGTGCAGTCCATTCGCCAAGAGAGTCATCCTTGCTGCTCACTTAGTGGCCAGAATTAGTGTCTGTACTCAGAACGAAACACCATCTCTCCCTCATCCCTGCCTTCCAGTGCCCTATCATTTCCCATAGGTCTTTTGATGGCATTTTTTTCATTTGTAAATTCTAGGCCAATAAACCAAACCCTTGCCACCATTGTGGGAAAACTATTTTAGGAAATAAGCATTTGTTTGATTTGTTGATTGTGGTTAACCTCCCCTCTCTGGGTAATGCTGGATGTGCAGTTGAGTAAGTGTAGTTGTAGGATAATGTTAGTTTTGTGAACACAGGATAACCTCACAGACTTTTCTCTGATTAGGGAGATCAGTTTGAGCACTGAAATAAACCACACCATTAATCTCATGCACTCTCTTCATCTCATTCTTACCACTCCTGAAACCACCCTGATTTTCTTATATATGAATGATGACCCTACTCCTGCTGTCTTTTCCTTCTGTCTGTCCTTCCCTCGATTAAGTGGAGAATCTAATAAATTGTGAATTGTGACAGAAGCACCGTTAGACTACAGAGAGTTTCTCCACCTTTCTGAGGTCAATCCTACAGCTGTAATATAGGCACACAGATGGCGAAAAGGTGTACTGAATAGGGTGCACAATGGAATGATGAATCCACAATATTAGAGTGACAAGAGGGAGCGAAGGAAAGGTGTAGCAAGCAGACAGAGAGAGAGAGTGAGTGTGAGAGAGAGAGAGAGAGAGAGAGAGAGAGAGAGAGAGAGAGACGCCGATTGGCCCATCAGGCTGCAGTGATGGTGTGTATCGTGTTAGGCAGTCGGCAAACAGATCTGTCTGGGGCTGATAATGAGCATGGGTGGAGCACACAGTGATGTCGTAGCCATCCAGACCCTCTGCTACCAACGCTTATCAATGAGGTATACAGAGATCCTGCCACATGTACCGGAAATTACTGATACCCCCCCACCCCCCACCCCCACAGACACACTCACCATGGTGCAGGCAAGGCCTGATTTCTTCAAAAGTGGCCCAAAGAATTGAATGGGTTTTAAAGTAAGTATAGTCTGGAAGGCCATGTACAGCTTTTCAATCCACAACCCTCTACATGTCACTTGTCAGCCTTGTTATTTGTGACAGAGGTTAACATTTAGAAAAGGAAATGTTTCTTCTTTCGGATTTGTTCTTCCTCTCTCTGAGTGAAAGGTTCACTGCAAGTTGCATGTAGGCAGACAATGAGAAGCGATTGTTTTACGCTCTATCTAGTGGCCTTTGAAGATCTGATTCGCTTCCTCAACCCCTCCGACAGTTCAAGACTCTGGCAAGAGAGGAGCAGACAGCCGAGGCTCGCTTTGCACGCTTATCACCGCCGTCATCTCCAACAATGAAGAACCCTGTGCGACTGTGCGCGACTGTGCGCGAGTACGTGCCGAACGCTGCGGAGTGGGGGATGGGGCTGACGGGTGAGAGAGGAGGGATAGGAGGAAGGTGATAGACAGAAGAAAGAGTGGAACATGACAAAAGAATGAGAAAGGAAATGGTGAAAGATAGGGTGACTAAATGGGGGCCGATAGATGCTGTTACTTTAACTGCTTGCCAAAGACGTACCCAAGCACAGCTTAGGACCTATAGGCTAGATGCCATTGCTGAAGAAATTGAGCTCATTTAGCCTGCCTCAGTCACCTAATGAGAACACAGGTAACGCGTGAACACAAACACATTCTGTCATTACTGTTATTACTGTTATAGGTAGTTCATTGAATCCAAGTTGTCTCACAAATAACTCAAGTGGGAAATGAAGCATTTCTAGGACTCTCATATTTTATTCATCTTTAAGCACATTAAGACCAAGTGTAACTTCCCAGTAATGTGTCTTATCTAGCACAGACCAACTTGTCTAGGACGCCCAGGGCCAACTCACAATTCCGTTCAGCGTATATGCAACCAACCACCATGTCTTTTCAAACATGTGCCACACCGACCTGTTTCTAAGTGGACTTTGTATTGGCTGGTACATTGCTTATTAATCAGGAAGTGAAGTGTTCCTAAATACCTTGACAGAGACCCTAGTCACTGGCAGCATGTGACACAATTAGGATTCAAGCCTAATTACTGGTATTAGAAGAACTTAGGTGTGTATTCTCAGGCATTACATTTTCAGATGAGACATACTTTATGCAAAGGAAATACTGGCAACCCCCAAATCCCCTCCCCAGCCCAAATAAAAACACACATGGGAACCATAGCTCATTCATGATGTTTGTGTATCACACTGGAGAGAGGCTGGATCCAGAACATGCTGCACACACATGCTCCATTTAATGATAGGGTTAACGAAAGCACCATGACTTAAACATAAGCTCTGCTCCATCAGTTGTATGTCACTTACAATGCAGTGATGAAATGACCTGCAACTCTATAAGGCTGCTTAGTGGGAGATGTTTCTTGTTAAAAGCAGTATATCTTTAACTGAAATACATTGATCTATGCTCTTCATCTGAGGAAGGGCCATTAGATGGTGCTTTTTTGTACTATAGAGCTATCACCTTGTTTATAATCTCTCAGAAATCGCAATAATTACTATTCCAACAATTAATACGAGTAATGAATTAATGGTAGATACATGCATGTGGGGGACCTTTCACCCACTATATGCTATATTAGTACAAATGTGTCACTTAAGGAATGTTATGACATAGATGTGGAGCGATCACAAGGCAAACGAATACACTGAGATGAGCGAGATTTATTAAGGGCAAATCCATAATGTGAGTTGTTAGAACAGTCCAGGTTCAGTGAGCCAACACGTAGAGTCCAGGTATACAAAATAAGACAAACAGGGACTAGGAATAACACATGAAGGCTAGGAATCACAAAGTGTGGCAAATATTTAACACAGGAAGGCTAGAATTAATTCATGGCTTAAATACATGGTCTAACTAGAATTAAACAAGACACAGGTGATACAAATAATGGGTGGAGAAAATGAAACACGGAAGCAAAACAAAGACAAAAAACAGGGAAACTATGACAACGAAGACACTATGGAGTGGCTAATCATGACAAGATGTTACACATTAAAATAAACATAGGCAGCATCCACCTAAGTTCATTTTACAGTCACAAGCCACTATATTAGAAACATCAAACTTGTACATATATTTACTGAATACTTTATTAAGTATATCTACATAAAATCAAATCAGATGTATTTATATAGCGCTTTTTACAGCAGATGTTGTCACAAAGCAGCTTTACAAATGTCCAAGTCCAAGCCCCCAGTGAGCAAGCCATGGGTGGCAAGGAAAAACTCTCTAGAGCATGAGGAAGATATCTTGAGAAGAACCAAGACTCAAAGGGGGAGCTCTATCCTCCTCTGGCCAAAATGATATCTATCATTTTGTAAGTATACAGCAGCATTGCTAGTTTGCACAATTCATCAGCCAACCTCTAACATGTTTACCACAGATTTATTTCCACCCATAGCACTACTGATGCTGGGATATTGTCACTGACATGGTGGGAGGATGAATGGAGATTTTACTGCATTAATAAGGCATAGCAGTGTTGCAAAGCACATGTCTGGTGTGAGTGTAATCTGCCATCCAAAAACATACAGCCCAACAGTCCCTTGCTCACAAAATAATCACTATTGAAGAGGTAGTGGATGGCTAACACAGTCTGTGTGGGGCTACAAACTCTAACTATGCCAACAACGTGTACCTACAGTGGTGCCTGAATGTTTGTGAACCCTTTGTAAGTTTCTATATTTTTACATACATTTGACCTAAAACAGTCCTAAAAGTAGATAGAACCAAATCAAACAAATGAGAAAAATATTAGACTAATTTATTCTTTGAGGAAAATGATTCAAGTGGCAAAAGTACATGAACCTTAAATCAGTATCTTTTTTAACCATTCTTTGGTAGAACGACTTGTGCCCATGTTCTCCTGAGATTCAGTTCATGGATGGATGGCCTGAGATTTCCTTTTAGAATTTGATGGTATAATTCAGAATTCATTGTTCCGTCAATGATGGCAAGCTGTCCTGACCCAGATGCAGCAAAACAGGCCAAAACCATGACATACCTCCAGCATGTTTCACAGAAGGGAATGCTGGAATACAATGTTTTCCTTACTCTTTTACACCAAAAATATCTATTTTGGTATCATCCGTCCACAAAACATTGATCCAACAGCCTTCTGACTTGTCCATGTGATCTTTAGCAAACCGCAAATGGGCAGAAATGTTCTTTTTGAAGAGCAGTGGCTTTCCCCTTGCAACCTTGCCATGCACACCGTTGTTGTTCAGTGTTCTTCTGATGGTGGACTCATGAGCATTAACCTTAACCTGAGAAAGGCCTTTAGCTGATTAGAAGTTACCTTGGGTTCTTCTGTGACCTCGCAGACTATGACACGCCTTGCTCTTGGCATGATTTGTATTGGTCGACCACTCCTGAGGTGGGTAATAATGTTCTTGAATTTCCTCAATCTGTACACAATCTGGACAACTGTGGATTGGTGGAGTCCAAACTCTTTATTGATGGTCTTGTAATCTTTTACAGCCTGATGAGCACCAGCAGCTCTTCTGAGGTCCCCAGAAATCTTTGTTTGTGCTATGATACACTTCCACGAACATGTGAATTTCAGACGTGATAGATCCATGTTCTTTAAATAAAACAAGGGGCCCACTCCTGAAGGTTCACATATTTTTGCTGCTCACAGATATATACAGTAATATTGGATCAATAAATACATGACAGAGTCTAATATTTTTGTCTCATTTGTTTGACTTTGTTCTCTTTATCTACTCTTAGGACTTGTGTGACAATCTGATGAAGTTTTAGGTCAAATATATACATTTCTAAAGGGTTAGCAAACAAAGGTAAGCTTTACAATCAATGACACCCCTACCTGTCTACGTGAGAAGTATCTATATAAAAAGCACCGGCTAAATTATACAGGAATAACAGGTTTTGTTTTTGCACTAGAATACGTTATTTCCTATTACACCAATCAGAAGCTAATACGTGCACCTGGCTGTCCCAACCTAAATAGGATTATAATCTAACCCACTTTTGGAATACCTTCACACACTGCAGCATAAGTCAAATATAATTAAATATAATCAAATATAATCAAAACATGCTATCTACAGAAATGCATATAGAAATTATTTTCCCGAAGTTCATCTCACCCGCCCTATTACTAGTCAACAGCAGGTCTACAGCGTACCAAGAGTTAAAAATACTAACAATTATTCGCAGTGCATTGTGGGACAGGGGATGGTTCACAATGGCGGCGAAACCAAAGCACTTTAAACTTTTGATTTTAAGTTGGTTACATGTAACATTTTATCCATCTGACACGTTTACCGATGCCACAGATTTGATATGGGATGAAAATGGATACATTGTTTACTGTCCATGCATGGGTAATCGATCCCTGTATAACATATTTAGAAAAAAGATTCACATTGTATCGACGGATGATTTGTTGAATGGATTTAAACAGTGCATGCAACAGTCTTTGGTTAGGTTCAGAACGAAACGTTATTTGTGTAATTCTGCTTTCGGTCCAGACACTGGAGAACGACGGAATGTGGTCAAAACTCTTGGGCTGTTGGGTTAACCCGTAAATCTCATTGCTTAAAGCTATTGATGTCCGAGTGAAGTAGCCTATCCAGGGCTCTGTTATGTTTCTTCGTCGTCACAGGTCGGTTTGGAAACCAGGCGGACCATTTCCTTGGGTCGCTGGCCTTTGCAAAAATGCTGAATCGAACATTGGTGGTTCCCCCCTGGATCGTTTACCGGCATCACGCGCCCCCGTACACAAACGTAAGCGCAACTTGTATGCGGTCACGCGCTGTTGCCATTAGTTCAGGACGGTGATCACTTTTAAACATGGGCTATTCCCTAGAAACATGTAATGACACGCCACACAAACTAACGGCGAATACCAGATATGTAACTTGGCCATACGCTTGTTAACTGACTGTGCTTTCAGTGTCGTCATTTGACAATTCTAAAAATACTGTATACTCCGAAAAGCCACCCGTGACAACAGGTCACCATTTATTGCCGTGCACGTAACCCTGTCCTCTTGCAACAGGTGCACGTCCCCTACACTGAATTTTTCCAGTTGGATCCACTGAAGCAGTACCACCGAGTGGTGGCTCTGGAGGACTTTATGCACCATTTGGCCCCCACACACTGGCCGCTGGGACAGAGGACAGCATACTGCTTTGAGTCTTCTGTCCAAAGGAGTGCTGATAAGAAGAGCTGCCCAATGAAGGTGTGTAGAAGGGTGTAGTGGGAAATTGCTGGCTACCTATAGAGCAACTGCCTTGGATTAGGTCACTTGATTCGGTCTTTTCCACACCACACTTGGAAGAGTCTAAAATGGACATTGATTTGTCTCAGGTGGCCTTTCAATAAAAATAAAGCTATCACAGCAATCTTGAACAAGCAGGCCCACAAATCCAATTACAAAAACAACTTTGTTTTTGCTTTACATCTTGCTTTTTTACTTAAGGCTTTGATGTCTAAGTTTGATGTCTAAGTTTACTCAGCCAATATGTAGCTAAACGCTTGGGGTGAGACCGTGGACAAAGTTCCCAGGTGCATTATCCCAAGGATAATGATGTGGTACAGTAACTATTTTCTACCTATGGGCACTTTGTATAATGTGCGCCTGGAAAATTAAATGTTTCAAGCGTTTTTCATGAGGCGATTAGTGAACCATTGCCACCTGCAGGGCTCTTAAGAGAACTGCATGTTAAAACATTGCTGATCTGTATGCAGGATGGGAATCCGTTTGGTCCGTTCTGGGACCACATTGGGGTGGACTTTGACCACTCTATCCCATTTGGTGGCCTGTTTTTCACCTCCAACTACATACCACACTGGATGAAAAGGTACAAATTTGTCGTGGTGCAACAACAACAATAATAATAATGATTGTTGTTATATAGCGATAGTTGCATGATCTTGCAACAAAGCTGTGGTGTTGAATAAGTAATCACCAGCGATAAAGACTGCGCTGAATTAGTGCATCTCGGTCCCCCTTACTGTGTGTTAAGGTTCCCCCCTGCAGAGCACCCGGTGTTGGCTCTAGCTGGAGCCCCAGCCCAATTTCCTGTGCTGGAGGAACATGTGGGTCTGCAGCGCTACGTGGTGTGGGCCAAGAGGATGGTGCAGGATGGGGAGAAGCACATAAGCGCAGAGCTCCTCAGACCCTACGTGGGCATCCACCTTCGCATCGGCTCAGACTGGGTGAGTGCCAAGCTTGACCCTGAACCTGACTCTAGGCTTTCAAAACCTCCAAAGCCCGACTCTTGCCTCTCAAACCATGCTTAGTCTGATTTTGGCCCTTTAAAATCCCTCTGCCTGACTCTAGCCCTTTAAATCCTGCTAACTCTGATTCTAATATTTTCCACCTACATGATCTCTCGTTTCCCATCCTGCAGCAAAACGCTTGCAACCTGCTGCAGTCAGGAGAGGCGGGTCCTCACCTCATGGCATCTCCGCAGTGCGTTGGCTATGACCGTCAGACTGCACTCCCTCTCACCTTCACCATGTGTCTGCCCGACCTGGCAGAGATCCTGCGTGCCGTCAAGCTCTGGGTGAAAAAGACACACGCTCATGCTGTCTTCATAGCCACCGACTCCGAGTCCTACAGCTCAGAGATCGAGAAGCTCTTCAAGGGCAAGGTATTAGAGGATGGATGAAGAGAGAATGTGTTTGTCAATGACTATTGCTGAATTGTATTAGGTTTGCTCCTAACACATTTGTTTTCCTTTGAGTTATTCTACATTCAGAGGCTTAATTGGGACTGGAGTCCCAATTCATTTTTGTATTTTTGAACACCGTAGTCACGATGATTGTTTTTTCCCCATGCTGCTTGTAGTAGATGGGGACTTTGACATCATCTTGGACTCTGGGTTCTAAAATGCTTAGATTGATTTCAGCCTTTAAATCTTTAAGAAAAATGGTGTGTGGTTGCGCTCAAGCCAAGAAAACAAAATGAAAATATTTGCTGTAGGTGATGAGCACTGACAATTGCTTGAAAGCTGAAATGTTTGCTCTTGTTTCACTAGCTGACATCAAACCATATTAATGGAATAAAATTGAACTCTGGATTCTCCTGATCCTTTTCTGTACTGTGTGGGTACTTTCTTAATTTTTGTGAGCATTTAAATCTTTGAAGCGAGTCCAGTATCTTTTCAGAGTGACCGAGTTGCTGTTTAGATTACTGCTGGTACTTTAATCTCATTCTTTTCTCTTGCAGGTCAAGGTGGTCAGTCTTCGTCCGGACATGGCTCAGCTTGACCTGTACATCCTGGGTCAGGCTGACCATTTTATAGGCAACTGTGTGTCCTCCTTCTCCGCATTCGTGAAGCGGGAGAGGGACGTTCATGGCAGACGCTCCTCCTTCTTTGGGATGGATTACCCTGGGAGAAAGAAGGGAAAAGAGGAACTTTAGCAAGCGGCTCGGGCCGCTTTGTTCTTGACCACGAAGGTTTACCTGTCCAGAGATCTCAGGTGATTGGTTTGTGTTTACAGAAGAGTGGGGTTATGTTGTTGCAGTTAAGTACAGAGTAGAGGCACAGTAAGTTCAGGATGCCTTTGTTTAAACACTACAAACTAATAGTCTCACTCTGTAGCTCTTATTTTCCAAAAAAATAAAAAGATTTAGAGAATTCCATCATGGTTGTCTGGGAAAAACATTACCAGTGTCTGTGTCTAGTTTCAGGTTTTTTCCGCAAGAAACATCTCACTGTACATTCCTTGCAGTGAAAAGCATAGCTGTAAGCTTCCAAGGTGTATCACATTTTCCAGGCAAAATAGAGCATTCCAGTATAGTTGTAAAAACATCTCCCATACACAGTATTCTCCCCATATACATGTTAGTCTTCTTTTGCTTACCTGATAGAGCAGGTGGAGCAATGTGTTTGGAACATCAGGGATATGGGTTTGATTTCCTGGAAGCACACACACCCTGTCATACTGATAAAAGTCACTCTGGATAAGAGCACCTGCCAAATGCTGCAAACATAAATACATTTGCAGTGTACTGCTAGTATACCACCCAATAATGTATTCTTTGGCAAGTTTTGCTTTTAGGTGCTAAATGAATGGGTTCCCCAACAGTAAGTTTGTGTATAAACCACAAATATTATGTAAAAAACCCCCAAAAACTATGTATTGTTTTTCAGCATATCAGCCAAATGATGAAGAGATGTCTCTGCTGAGCTGTGAATGTGACTAAACTATGGTGGCAGTAGCAGCCTGATATGAAATTGTGATTAGATGTGCTGCAAGGCTACATCTATCTAGATCCACTTGTCCATGTCCACATCAGTAGCGTTTAATGATTAAAAAAGCAAGATGCAAAGGTAGCATTTGGTGTTGTGGGTTAGTCCTCATGGAAAATGATGCCTGTCAGGGGTGAAGTAAATGATCCTCTGGATGCTAATTATAGTGAGGTGGGGAGACCGAATTAGTCTGTTGGTTAGTGTTCATTCAAACAAACGCGCATGCTACCAGAAAGCTTGTGAAGGACCCATGGCCTCACAATTGTGGAAGAAAAATGCTGGCTCAGTCCTGAAAGGTGTCAGAATTGTATGGCTTGTCTGTGCTTTAGGAGACGATGAGACAAAGTTTTAGATTTTTAGTGTTTGAGGTGTGTGGTAGTGTATGTGGTAGTTTCAGTTTTAACCAAAGGTCAGTTTTTAGCATTCCTCTGTGATGGTTACCAACAGAGTTTTGATAGAAGTAGCTGCTCATAGATTTTTTTTTAACCATATATGCTTTTTTTTTCCCATTGTCTGTCTGAACAAAAATCTTGTTTGTTTTTTTTTTATTTTCAATGACAAAAGTTCCAGCACTAGTACCCCATGTTGAGTTGCCTTCAGACGCATCATTCCATGTCAACATTCAGTCTTTATGAAGGGGAAAATAAGTAAAAAAAAAAAATTAAACATTCCTTGTCTGATTGTGTCTGTTTTTCTTGTTTTGATGCATGGAAAAATAAATCATGCAATAGAGGCTTGCATATATCCTCTGTTTCACTAATTCAGCATTATAGGAACAAGGGTTATGTTTGTCTGCAGGCTGTGTCCAAATATTGTTCTAGTAATCGTTGCAGTGTAGCACTGTGCCCTACATCTTACAGTTAAAGATGTTGCCCATCAGCCGTAACAGGTTGGTGGGTCCATGAGAATATAATCTTAAATAGGTTTTATTCAGACTGTACTTCAGTTCTGTTGTTATAGGATTTGTATTATATCTTTATTCGGCAATATCGCTTTTCTTGGTGTGCAGCTGTGCTGACCACTTAAATGTTAGTGAGGACAATGTTGAGTTTGGCGTTTTGATTTTACAGGACAGTGTATTTAGCGTAGATGCTAATCTATGCAGATGTATAAATATTTTGGTTATTTGCTCCATTTGTAATAGCAATCAAGTTACTGCACTATGCTGTAAAGTCTGGTGTTTATCACCTTCCCGTAAATATAAAATAATAAAGACGAGAGAAAATTTGAGGAGCTGGACTGAAGTGTCACCAAGCTGGGTCTAATGACACGTGAGTGACTGCACAGATCTGCTTCATTTGGGTGTTATCAGGTCATAATATGGTTACATCTGCAGTTGGCAAACAGAAACGCTCCGAGTGGCGCTGTGTTCGGCCGCCGTTCTCGCTGCAGCCGCTTGTTCGGCGCCGTCCTAGCTCTCGCGCTTTGGAAGGTAGAGCTCGCGCAAGAAGCGACAGAAATGGCTGACGGAGCGGGTGCCTTCGGATATGGGTAATATATTCTTTTTTTAATTTTTATTTTTTAATGTAAGTTTATTTGAGTATATCAAACTGCTCATTAATATTATTATCTGGAACAGAAAAAAGGACAAAAAACGTTATTAATTTGCTGCTGTTAGGATTAGGAAAAGTGGCTATCTCCTAGCTAACAATTTTCGAGATAGCTAACGCTAGCTGCTGTGGTCATCAACAAATGTTTGCCGTTGCTAGGCCGCTTCAGGGAGGTTGCCGAGGGGTCCTGATACATCGCCAGGTAGCTAGCTAACCTAGCCAACCTACATTTTGCCACTCCTTATGCGTCTTACCAGCGTATATGATAAATGACTAACCCTTTACGATGAAGCACTCTTATGTAATGTAACTAAACTACAGTTTGTATTGCATTTTGTGAGAGTATCAGCGGTGGTAGCAGCAATTGTGACTCCAAGGATACCAGTGTTATAATCTAGCGTTGAAGCTAGCTGTCTAGTTTAATTTAAGGCTGCTAACCAAGGCTATTTAGCTAGATACCTTAATGTGTGAGCAGTTACAGTTAATATTTGCTAGTTAGGTGTCTAGGTAATTTAGATGAAATGCTACACTTATAAGATTAGTTATCGAAGCGCTAGCTAAAGTCATTAGAGTAACACTTGTCCTACAGCTTGTCAGGTAATTAGTAATATAACCTAGGTTAGCTAGCTAATGAGCTATCTAACAGTACATCTAGCTATTTCAGTATCTGTTGACTGGGGACGGTAAGTAGTCTTAAATTAACAAAGAAGACCATCTATATGGTATGACACCGTACAGATAGGTGACATTGGGTTCGCTCACAGTGACCTAGTTAGCTAACTGTTTTATTTTCATGTGTACTCCTCTGCTAGACTTTTAACTAAATTGAATTGCTTATTTGTTTATCCTCGATGCAGTTGTTAGCTAATGTAGCTTACTGATCAACTGCACATTGTAGTGTATGATGAGGTAAAATATGATCTGAAATGAACGGTAGTTCTGAGTTTGTTTAAGTATGAGATATTGAGTGAATTGTAGATCTGGTAGCACTGTGGGCTATTGGGTGTCAAACTGCAACCTTAATTCTCTAGCCAAGGAACCAGACTAGTTCTTGAGAAGCATCAGGTTAATTGTTTGTATTTGGTTTTGGATTTGGCTTTGTCAAAGTTGTTTAAGGCTACAGCTGTAATTTAACACTTGTAACATTCTTTTTGCAGGCTCTGATGCTGGCAGTGCCATTATTGTGATATAAAACTGCATGCACACAAAGGAGACACAGTCAAGAGCCATCATGTCCAAAAGCAAGAGCTCTGAGTCGGTGAAGGTTGTGGTACGCTGTCGCCCTATGAATGACAAAGAGCGCACTGCCAGCTTTGAGAGGGTGGTCTCCATGGATGTGAAGCTAGGCCAGGTTGCAGTGCGTAACCCCAGAGGGGTATCCTCTAATGAGCACCCCAAAGTTTTCACTTTTGATTCAGTCTACGACTGGACTTCAAAGCAGGTCGACCTTTATGATGAGACGTTCAGGCCATTGGTGGACTCTGTTTTACTGGGCTTTAATGGCACCATCTTTGCTTATGGGCAAACGGGCACAGGGAAGACATACACTATGGAAGGGGTGCGCAATGACCCAGAGAGGAGAGGAGTCATCCCCAACTCCTTTGAGCACATTTTCACACACATCTCTCGTTCACAGAACCAGCAGTACCTGGTCAGGGCATCCTACCTGGAAATCTACCAGGAGGAGATCAGGGACCTTCTATCTAAGGACCAGTCACACCGTTTGGAGCTGAAAGAGAGACCAGACACGGGTGTCTACGTCAAAGATCTTTCTTCATTTGTCACTAAAAGTGTTAAGGAGATAGAGCATGTTATGAATGTAGGCAATCAGAATCGTTCAGTTGGTGCCACCAACATGAATGAGCATAGTTCCCGATCGCATGCCATATTTGTCATTACTATCGAGTGTAGTGAGCTGGGACCAGATGGGGAGAACCACATCCGGGTCGGAAAGCTCAACCTGGTTGACCTTGCAGGAAGTGAAAGGCAGACTAAAACGGGTTCCCAGGGTGAACGACTGAAGGAGGCCACTAAGATTAATCTCTCCCTCTCTGCTTTGGGGAATGTTATTTCTGCTCTGGTGGATGGAAAAAGCACACACATTCCATACCGTGATTCTAAACTGACACGACTGCTCCAGGACTCATTGGGAGGAAATGCACGCACAGTCATGGTGGCCAACATTGGTCCTGCCTCATACAATGTGGAGGAGACTCTCACTACACTGCGTTATTCCAACCGTGCCAAGAACATCAAGAACAAACCTCGCATTAATGAAGACCCCAAGGATGCTCTCTTGCGCGAGTTCCAGGAGGAGATTGCCCGTCTGAAGGAGCAGCTGGAGAAAAGATCGGGGAAGAGGAAAAAGAAGAGGAGGAGGAAGAGGGTCGGAGAGGGTGGAGAGGAGCTGGATGACGATGTCGAGGATGAGGATGACTATGAGGATGGGTTGGACGGGGACAAGAACATCGCAGATTATTGGCGTGAGCAGCAGGAAAAGCTGGAGAAGGAGAGGAGTGCCATCATGGAGGACCACAGCCTGGTGGCGGAGGAGAAGCAACGACTGCTCACGGAGAAAGAGAGGAAGATGGACGACTTGCGGAGGGAAAAGGAGGCGTCTGAGATGCTGGCAGCCAAAGTAAAGGTAGCTGGTTGTAGTAGGTTCAGCAATGGCACTCACATTATGGCATCCACCCCCAGACTGGATGCATGAAAGAACATACCTTTTTTAAATGTGTAGCTTGCTTTCGAATAACCACATTTCCCTTTCCGCACTCTAAGGCTATGGAGAGCAAGCTGCTGGTTGGAGGCAAAAACATAGTTGACCACACCAATGAGCAGCAGAGAATGTTGGAACAGAAGAGGCAGGAGATCGCAGAACAGGTAATGCTTCTGGGAAAGCCTTGTGATATGCCTGTAGTAAGCCCAGGCAAGGATCTGGGTGTATCTTCAGAGATGAAAGAAAAGAAATGTATTTGAGCCTCTGAGCTGTATGTGATGGCCCTATTCTAGGAAACTTAGTTTTAGGTGACCTAAAATGGTGACTGAAATGCCTGGCATTATCCTTCCTATTAAAAAGGGAACATAATTTTGCCTTTAGTGCAATTACTCTGTTTTCAATTATTGATTCAATCCAATGACTGATGACTAACATCACTATTACAGTTTTTACTGCAGTATTATAAACTCATTGGACAACAAAAGCAATGCTTAGTTCAAACTGCTCTATATTTTTTGATAATCACCATCCCATGCTTATAGAATACTGGATTATGCTATGCAGTTATGCACAGTTAATTTTGAATCGTCTACTGTGTGTGTGTGTGTGTGTGCGCGCGCGCATATGTTTGAGTAGAAAAGGCGTGAGCGAGAGATGCAGCAAGAGGTGGAGTGTCGTGATGAAGAGACTCTTGAGCTGAAAGAAACATACAGCTCTCTGCAGCAGGAAGTTGACATCAAGACCAAGAAACTGAAAAAGGTATGACAACATGGGCTTGTTTCCCTCAAAATGGATCAGAATCTATTCAAGTTCCCTAATCACTGACATTCCCAGGATGGTGAGAGATGGAGGCCTGATGGGCATCATAATATTGAGGTGGCTGTGTCAGAACAGTTTTGTTGTGTGTAGATTAGGCAAGATCTGATTAGACAAGATCCAGTGCATGTGATGAGTTTTATTTTTAGCTTCAAATTCACCTCTTCCAAATAATTTGGTTCTGGCCAGCCGTCCCAGGAAATCTCAGCCGCCCCCTTTCTCTTTCATACATGACTAGACTTGAGTCATTTACTTCCGCCTGGCTAAGCATGTGCATGCTTCTTGTATTGCTATTGCCATGGTGATTATATCTCCTCTCTCTCTCTCTCTCTCTCTCTCTCTCTCTCTCTCTCTCTCGCTCTGTCAGCTCTTTGCCAAGCTCCAAGCGGTGAAGTCAGAGATTCATGATCTCCAAGAGGACCATATCAGAGAGAGGCAAGAGCTGGAGCAGACCCAGAATGAACTGACCAGAGAGCTCAAACTAAAGTACGAATGCATCCACGTCTCGCGGTGCTTCCTCGGTCCCTCCCTGTTCTAACATGGTTCTGAAAAGCTTTATCAGCCTGTTTTGTAAGGACTGTGCAATATATAGTTTGGTGATGATTGTTATACATATCTTTGGTGGTTTGTCGCACTTATATCTCAGAAGGCTGGAATATGCTGGTGAGCCATCTAACAAATCACAGGGGTGTGTGTGTGTGTGTGTGTGTGGGGGGGGGGGGCATCCTAAACAATGGCAGGTGTTCCAATGAGTGTCTTGTTGGTGTTTTGATGTTTGCACAATGCAGCAAATGTAAATAATTTTGGTCAAAATACAGGCCACACATTGTCTTGTCATATGTCATCAAGGTGGAAACTATTGCAGAGCACATCACAATCACAAAATGTTTTATCACAATATAGTATTTTGTCTATATTGTGCACTTTTGTGCTGTCTTTTTTTCCACTCTCCTTTTTTGTCCCTGCCTTTATTAAGCCATTTTGTGTAAGAATACTCTTTTCCTGTTATTGCTCATCAGTGAGACTGCACTTCTGTTATCTGCATATACCCTATCCTGCTCTTTAAAGCCTATAGCACAAACTAATTTAACTGATCGTGTGGATGTGAGTGCATTTCTGTCTGTCAGTAAAAGATGGTTAGTGTAAATTTTGTAAAGGACAAGATTGTACTAATATTAAAGGACTTGTGCCCTGGTTTAAATCTATGTGACTAGAGTCAGACAGTACAGCTTTACTGCTGACTCACTATGAGCAGTTAAAATCCACAGACCTACGGGATTTCAAATGGTTCTGCTGGGTGTTTGTTTGACGACTGGATTGTTCCCACCAGGCATCTGATCATTGAGAACTTCATCCCGCTAGAGGAGAAGAATAAGATCGTCATGAGGGCTACCTTTGATGAGGAGGATGACACCTGGAAGATGAGACCAATCACACGCATTCAAGAGTATGTAAGCTTTTAAACACCCACTCCATATAGATTCATTGCTGCCTTAGCATACAACTTTAATAGTCAGAGATTGCGTTTACTGCTTGGGACTGGTATTCTTCATAGTGCTCTCTCTCTCACTCTCATTCACGTGCTCAGTGATCAGCAGATGATGACAAGACCGGTGTCTGCTGTGGGCTACCGGAGACCTCTGAGTCAGCACGCCCGCATGGCCATGATGATGCGGCCTGATGCCAGATACAGAGTGCGTCACCATGAGCCGTCCCCCCACCCAACCACGCCACACATCCTCACCCTTCCAGATTGGTGGCTTTTTACATTTTTAATGAGGAATATGTAAAGAAAAAGTACAATATCACTCTCTCTCTTTTGTTCATTCTCTTTAGAGAAGTAGTGTAAATTACAGCATGAAGTCCACAAGGTTTTCAGAGAATTGTAAAGTACCTAAGGTCATTTTGCACAGACCTGTCTGAAACGTTATTTTTCTCCAGAAACCTTTGTGGTCTTCATTGCAATTTTTTCTACATCAGCATATTTAAATCCAGTACAATGGAGTTACTCCCTGGAGACTTCTTCCTGTCCCTACTCACTGCTTCACCTGCATGTCTCAGGCTGAGAACATCCTTATGCTGGAGCTGGACTTGCCCACACGCACCACCAAAGAGTATGAAGAGCCTGTGATCGCTCCCAAGGTGGCGGCAGCCCTAGAGGATGCCCTGAGGGAGGAAGAGGAGATCCAGGTGGATGCCTCGGGCCTTTATGCCAGCATGGCTCCTGGGCCAGGCCTGGACCCCTCTAGTGCCCCTGCCACTGGGGCCTTCGCCAAGAAGCCAAAGTCAGGGTGAGAACTGCTCTCCCTCACCCTGTGCTCACTCTCTCTCTCCCTCCTCCCCCTCTCTCCTGCCTACTGACTGTCTCCTGTACTTAGCATCTCTTTATTTCTAGTTTGTTTGCTTCTTTTAGGTTTTCCTGCTTTAAATAACCACCCTTTTTTCACCCCCATCTCTTTCATAGTCGCCCCAAAACAGGCAAGAAGGTTTGCACCCCAACTTCAGGCCAGAGCCCCTCCAGCTCAGGATCTCCCTTGTATCCCCAGTCACGGGGGCTCGTGCCCAAATGACCACCTCCCTGAACCCCACTCTGCAGTCCCTTCCACCTCCCACACACGCATACGGACAAACCTCAGGAGTTATGGGTTGTGGAGGCAGTGCCCTGGATTACAAGTGGAAGGACAGTGTTAATAAAACTTCTGTCCAGGTTGTTTCAGTGAGGTAGACCCACCACGCTGTCTTCCTCTCCTTGTATGAATCTGATCTGAGACCAGTTCCGTTACTGTGGCAGACGTTATTAGGACCAATTTTCATACTTGCACATTTTTGCTTGCTAGGCTAAAATGCTTATGTTCAACAAGTGCAGAATTAAAATGGCAAACTGAAGCTTCGCTAAGTGAAAGGTGAGAGATTGAGTTTTGCAGCTATGTAGTCTTCGGGCGTCCATGGATGTCCCATGCAGAGAAGAAGGGTTATGTTTTAACTCAGTAATTTCAGTGTGTAGTCTTACAATTGACATATAGCATCCCCGCGGTTAACATGCAGTGGTACACAGATCAGATTCCATGGCTAAGCTTCATGTCTGATCTGTGCACTCTGAATATGTTTGGGTGGGGGTGTATGTGTTAAAAAAAAAAAAGTTCAGAACACAGTTGGTGCTGGCATTACAACAGTACTGTTACATCATATGGTGGGTATGTAGATGTGGGCTATCTCTTTTTTTTTTTTCTCCCAGATGTAGATTTAACAAATTTAAATTGAGTTGAGGATTTTACTAGCTGGGGCCGAGCTGTGTGCTCGTTGCACTCATCATGTGCGCTGTAGTGTTATTTAATGGGCGCGAGAGCACAGGATGTTGCAGGCTCCATCCTCCTCCTGCCCCTCTACCCCCTCCTTCTTGCCCCCACAGGGTTGGGGCTGGGGGGCTGGGGGGCTGGGCCGGGCCTGTGTGTCACTCAGAGCTGGAACCAGTAGATGCTGCTCTGCTTGGCTCACCTGCATTGGAAGAATGAGAGTGGGAAGCTTCATAGGTCAACACACACTGAGACATCAGGGTTCCAAGGTGCCTTACATTCCTTTTTTATGAAAATTGAGAGAGGATGGTATTTTATTTCACCTCCTTTTGGACACTGACCCTTGGAATATACTGATTGTTGTAAATTCTAATCTGAACCCAAGCCTAATGTACTGAGGTAGCAAAGTACAGTAAGGGCAGACCATCACAATTGTGAAATATCACTGTGCTTTCTTCATTAAGAGCATCCGTAGATGGAGGGCCTGTCACCTTGGACAAACTGACAGTCTCATAGACCTGTGTTTAATATGGAAGCCTGCCCTGTAAAAGTTCTGTTTTTGGATGGTCCTTGCATCCATAGAATACTCTCAGCATAAAACATTGGTACTTTTGAGATTCACAATATTGGTCTAATGCAGAGGTATATCTGAATTTATGGTTACTGTACAAAGAAATTACATAAAGGTTACAAAACGCTCATATTCTCTTCCCCCACCCTTTACCTTACCAATAAGGGTAAAGCCATTGCTTGCTGCTACTGTAGGGTTTTGATTAACCCCTGTGACATAGTATACAAGTTATATATAGAAAAATACATCAATTTATAATACTGCTAACTGTCGATGTTAAAAAAAAAAAAAAAAAAGTCAAGACAATTGTCAGTAGATAATTCTTCTATACTCGATGTTAAATGACAAAAAAAGACTGCAGTTATATAGCAACATTTCAATGCTAACTTATTACCCTACTTGTCTGTTTTATATTCAAGCAGCTGTAGATACTCACTTTTATGGTTGTTCTCTTTGGTGTAGAATGTATTGTTTAATTTTTTCCATTTACATATTGTTATTTAATGTTATGTATATTTGCGATTATTATTATTTTTTAATTTCACAAGATTGTTTTGCTGATGTTCCCAAGTGGCTTGAGAATGAACTTTGTTGATGCATCCTAACCTGTGACTGAGAAAGTTACCCTTGTTCTCAAAGCTTTTTGTAATATGTGTGATAGAAAAAGTGAACATGAGAGAGAAAGATATAGATTGTGAGAGTGCTTATGAAATTGTCTATGGTATGTCCATGTATTACTTAAGGTCACTCCCATCCCCTTCTGTGGTTAAATGATTTGTGAAAAATGTCTTTCAACTTGATAGAGGTTAGGGAAATGTATGTTCCTAGTGTAATGCCTGTTACAACTGTTCTATATAGTCAAATCCACTGAACCAATACCTGTTATTTGTTATTTCTTGTCAAACAACCATAAAAAGAGAAAAATATTTGACAATAATGCACTAATTGTTTTTTACCTTGATGAATGCAGGAGTCCTCAGTGTCTTTACCTGTTGGATTTTATTAATATTAAAGAATTATCTACTTAATAGTTATGCTTTTTAAATAATTTTGATTACATAATGTTTTTGTAATGTATTGTCGTCTTTTATTCCCAAGATGGCATGATAGGTCAACAAAAGTGCAGTAGGTAATGTTGTATGAAAGGTGGGTTTTCTCACCTACAAATGCCATTAATGGACACCTATATCTTGCCATGAAGCATGATTGGAGTGTATAGGGTCACTGGGATGTAAAGACTGTGGGGTACTACACCTGATGAGTTTTATTTCTCTGCACCTTTTTAGAGGATGATGTCACTGTTTTGCAACAACTCAAGGAAATCTAGCAAAGCCATAAAACCACAGCATTACCCAGCAACCATACTGTCATCAGAGAGGCTGAATGTTTGCAAAGCCCAGAATAGCTTCAAAGTGCATGTGCAATCTCAGATTTATTTAAAGGCTCTATGCATCACCTATAAGCATACAATTGTTTCAAATCATTTAGATATGCTCTTACTGGATGTTTTCACAACTGATTCATGATGACCTCTTGGATTTAAGGGTGCACCAACCATTGGTCTCATATCCATATTCAAGGAAAAAGAAGGAAAAGCACTTGTATAGAATTCCAGTGTAGCGAGCAGAAACTTGCATTTCTCCATTAAAAATCTGGTGCCCAGAGCTGAGGTTTCCTCACAGAACCAATTACAATAAAGTTAGTAAAAAAAAAAAAAATGCTTTCCTTGGTTTTGGTCAAAAAGTAACATCAACTTTTGGTCTTTTTAACTTTATGTTAAAAAGTTTAAACCTTGTAATATTCCTGAGTAGGGACAAAGCTCCTTAGCATAATTACTCACATCACATTTTAACTTTGAGATGTAGTTGCAATTTTAAGATGGGATGAAAATACATAATTTGTAGTGGGGTAAAAAAGGAGATAAAATGGTATTTAGACAGTATCACTGTCATAAAAGATAATAAAGCTCATGATATAACAGAAAATACAGTGCTGTCCACACAGATGAATGTGTGGAGGAATCTTGGGGGAACAGTACATAATTCATTTACAGCAAACTGCTCTGCATGTCATTAGAAGTGTGTAGCCTGACATCACGATGCTCAAACGTACCATTACCCCCACAGGAAGTCAGATTCACACAGTGTGGAGTGTTAAATCATAGCACTACAAACCTGTATACTGATAAAATGCATGCATGCAAATAGCATCCAGTACCTTATTAGGAGAACATAGTTCAACAGTGGAGGGCTGACTTTGAGGTCTTTCATAAAGCTATAGAAAAATATACAATACTTTTGTCCACCACATCAATCCTGGCAAATATTCCAAAGCGATGCTACTCTCAGCTAAGTGAATGCAACATGCTCTACTCTCACGCAAGTCTTCCATGAAGGTAACATAAACCCATTTGAACACTGAAGCTAAAAGGGAGGCAGATACAGCTAAAATCTGGGATGAAAATCTTTAGAAGAAGCTCAAAAATGAGCTTAAACAAACATAATAGAGAAGATTAACCGAGTCCACACAGTCCTGCATTTACAACTATGTCGAGCTGTTTTGATTCTCGGAGGGACGGCAAATAATGCGAGTACCATGCTGAAGATACTCGGGCCAGGGCCGTTCAGGTAGTGGTCAGGGCAGGCTGTGCAGGCGAGACGGGCTTCTGGATTGTGGATTCCTCAGCTTTCCTGCAGCTTATTTGTCGCGGTAATACAGCAGATACATCTTGAGCGGCTCAGGCAAGGGCAGTCCCAGGATCCGCTCCCTCAGCAGATTGGCGGGCGGTTCGATTCTCGTGCACGCCCCCTTCGCCTTCTCCCCGTCTCCACCCGCCCCCTCCTCGTCTACCTCGGGCAGGTCCTCGCCGGCCCCTGCTCGGCGGCAGGCCCGCTCATCTTCCTCCTCTGCCTCTTCCTCTTCCTCCTCCTCCTCCTCTTCCACCCCACCGGGGTAGGCGCAGTCGACGGTGGGCACGGCTGAGTCACGCAGGGCCGCGGAGCCGACGCACTGGCGGTAGAATCGGCGACAGAAGCGGCGGCGCTCGAAGCGGGGCCCGTAGCGGTGCATGGCCCGCGCGCCCGGGAACGACACCCGACGCTTGGCCCGCCCCTCGCCCATCGTCGGCTGCCGCAGGGTGTGACGGATGGAGATGCGCGCTAGGTCCTGCAGAGTCCTCACCTCGAAGACAGCTGTGCCGCAGGGACACACACCACAGAGGAGCAAACAAGACAGAGACATTAAAATTGCAGGCATACATATATCATACTAGACATTTACATGCAATATGACATTATAGTATTATACATTCAAATATTTAACCATATGAAGCTATTTTACTGCACTTGTGCCCAATTCCAGTGTTGCAGACCACATGCATTGTTCATTTGGTTCACCTGGTAATGGCAGGTGCCATGAAACACCAAATGTGTGCAATACATGAGACTCTCAGGGCTCTACTGTGAACCACACACCCAGAAAACGTGTGCTAGTGTCATTTTTTTTTTTTTTAAGTACAGAACATGAATTTTGCTCCAAATTGATAAAAACAGTGCTTGTCATGCCGCCGGGGCACTCACGCAGTGGTACGCTCTGCCCTCTGCCATTGATGCTTTGCTTGGGCTGCACCAGTGGGGCAAAGGTCACAGCAATGATCTTCTTGGTCTCCCAGGAGTTTTGACCCGTGCGGGTGATCTTGGTCAGCTGCAAGGCACAAGAGCCACAGGGTAAGGCATCAGGAAACATTGACACACTCAGCCGAACATCAAAAGATGAAAGAAAGCTCTGAATAAACATTAAATGATAAAGATGTCAAACGTATACTCTGACCACCAAAATCAGTTCTTGAATGTGGCAGTCACAATAATGCCATGGACACTGTACAATATGCATTATATTTACAGTTTTATATTGCAAAATTACTGTATATCAACATGCCATGTCACAACATTGGGATAGTAAATACATTCTTAGCAGACATATTCAAAGCAAATGGATTTTCCAGTCCACAGACTGCTGTGGGTATTATCCTTCTTCCATTTATATAAAAACCAACAAATGATGGGATGCCTATACATAAATCTTAAAATACAGGTTTTACCAATATATGATGTGTGCAGTATCTGGCTTTTCTTTTATTAAAGAGTGATCAATGAATAATAAAATATATTAAATACTAAATATTTTGTGAATTTTTGAACATTATATTGATATGGCAGGCTGATATTAGTCTCAATAGATCCTTTGCTTGAGCCCCTAAAAATGATGCCTCAACGGCATCTCGGCTTTGCCATGTGGGGACGGCAGGAGGGAGGGAAGTCTTTCAGCTGCCCGAGAGCTAAGGAGTCCACTTTACAATGATTTCATGTCAATCAATCATCCTGTGACCAATCAAAGGCCAGGAAGTCATTCCAGTTATAAGGTCCAGTCTAAGAATAATTTGGATAGGATTGTTATACAGATGATGCATGATCTTGTTAGATCAAGACCCTCACCTGTTTTGATGCACCTGCCACAAAACATTTGTATACTTAATGTTAAGGGTTTCCTTTTGCATTCTGTTTTCTGAATTTTGTAGTCAAGCTAAAACTTTACAGGAAAACTATGTTAGAAAAATAAAATAAAAATCATGTTTGAAGGAGTCGGCTAAAAATGTGCCCTGAAAATGACCCCACCACCTGCACACAGTGCTATGCCATATTTATATGGGTATATGCCAACCTTCTCCTCCAGGGGGAGCACCAAGATTCCGCCAACCTTCAACAGGTTCTTCATGTAGTTCTCATACTCTTTCTGAACCCCGGCCCCACAGTACACTCTGTCGTACTCTCGGCAGTCTGGAGGAATCTCCAGACAGTTGCCCACCACGAATGAGGGCTCGCAGAACTCAAACCTGCAAATGTACCATCAGGAGACAAAAAAGAACCAAATATAACTGTACCACTGCAACATAAGTCTGTATGAAAAGTCACAAAAGAACATTTCATTAAACACCAGACTTTACATAAAAAAAAGTTTTTACTTTTATAATATATTAAAAATATATTTTTGTCAGTTTTACCCGGTTCTGGCCAACTGAATAGGTCTTTTGCAACCGGTGCAGCCTAATGCATGGCTCTGATCCGAGGGGGAAGAGACATTTTAAGCCACCCAGTGAGAGCACACACATACAAGATTTCTGCTCCTTATTATTGCCTCACCTAACAAGTTTACTTAAAAACCTTGAGGCAGTAATTCAGTAGTCTTGCATAAGGAAAAGTATACAAATGAATAAATAAGCCAGTGTCAAAAAGTTACTTCATGCATGTGCATGCACACTTGCAAGACACTATTATAGGTGGAAATTCTACACTCTGAATGGTGCCAAGACATACAAACACTTTGCCAGGGATTTTCCCAAGGAAAGCTTAAAGTGCCCTGCTGCAGGTAGCTCACTTGTCAAAACTGTCACTGGTTTTGATGAAGTAGTCGAGTTTCTGGTAGGCATACTCCACAACGTCTGCATGCAGTTCCACACCATGGTTCACCCCGAATGAACCTGCAGACACCCGCAAAAATGGAATGCAATGGGGCTTCTCAATGTGTCTGCAATGTGCACCACACTTTGTAGCCATAAGCGTATAATCTCGT
The DNA here is from genome assembly GCF_041902795.1 of Electrophorus electricus. NCBI lineage: Eukaryota > Metazoa > Chordata > Actinopteri > Gymnotiformes > Gymnotidae > Electrophorus > Electrophorus electricus. The sequence goes on along the minus strand of NC_137520.1, from coordinate 8,271,407 downwards.
CACAGATGCACACGGTGGAATTCTGGTCCACCAGAAACCTACACACTGCCTCTTTAAAACTGGGCCTTGGAGCCAACTCACCCAGGATGAGGCCCACCATGGTACTGAGGTAGCCCGTGCCACTCCCTAGGTTCAGAAAAGACAGGCGGGGCTGGAGGTCTAGGGCCTCCATCACCTCAGAGTAGATGCATGGCGCAGAGAGGTGGAGGTTGCCGTGCCTCCAGGCCAGGTCCTTGTAGGCGCTGTCCCGGTACTCCTCAAGGTAGTAGTCAGCGCGGTCAATGGCTCGGAAGGCACGCTCCACCAGTTCTGAGCGAATATAGTGGGCCTCCTTCAGGTTGTCGATGAGTTCATCGTTGTCCTCTCCGGCGCTGACAGCCCCACCCATGGTGAATGGAGAGAGCTTCTAGGGTTGCACCGGCACAGGGTTTATCGCCGTCTGTGCAAAAACATATATTTGAAAATGTTTTAATAAAATGATTGCATAATTTTATAATTATAGTAAGGCTAAAAAGTAGAACAACTCAAATTGAAACTTGAAAACTACCGTGTTTCTAGTCATTGATAAATGACGAAATAATATAAACTGATAATATAACTGATGAATAAATTATATGAGTGACATAAGCAGGCCCCTGAGCAAAACACTTAACCCTCAACTGCTCAAGTTGTGTTCAGTCATAATTGCAAGATGCTTTGGATAAAAGCATGAGATAATGCTGTAAAACTTTATAGTTTTATATTTTATGTTAAGTGTGTCATAGGCTGTCAGGAATGGAAATTCATTTTAGGTCCGAATAACAAACATATTTTAATAAAATAACTCAAAGAATAAAACTTAGAATATTAGCTGCCAAATAAGATGTTGCTTAATTTTATAGCATGACAACTGTCAGGGATGGAACATAAGAATAAGATAAAAAGCAGCAAACATAGCAAACATAGTTCTGCTTTTATTCATCATGAGAGGATGTGTTGATCATTCTATTTCTGGATGTCAAACAATACCTAGTGCAAAGTGACACAGTCCAAACTCTTGCCTGTGACCCTATTTAGACCAGAAGGGTGTCAATTGTTTGGCAGTCAGGCAGACTGCCCAAACTTTGTTTGACCCAGCGTGAGCTCAGCTCAGAGCTATTCAAATAAAGTTTCCTTTGGGGCACCACCAAATGGCCCCGTGCACAATGAACCACTTGATGCCTTCAAGGCTTCACAACCAAGTGCGACTGGCCAGTCCTTCAATCTTGCAATACTGTGCTGAGGATGGCACGCATTGCCGATTAACAGTGTAAGTATTGCTAGTAATGGTCAGTTTGAATGAACTGGACGACTCACAGAATTATATGCGATATGCAAGAACAATACGTCATATCTGTAGATTAGAAGAAGACTGACTGTTGTCCATGAATATCGTTCATGGATCCTTTACACTCCTGATGACGCATGACAACCATCATGGAATTTAAATGAATTTACGTCCAGCACGTGACGTTTGTGGCGCTGCAGTACTTTGCCAGCTTGTTGAAAATGTGCTTCTTGTGTTGTCAAAATAGAAGCAGAATAAAACCGCTATAACACGGTCACGACGAGACTTATTTACACGAAGGAGAAGTGGGGCGACGCTCGAGAGGTTTCCCTTCAACAACGTGGCCGTATTTCCAACCAAGAACTCAGTTGGTTAAAATGTCACAATGACCACATCGGTATTCGGTAGAAAAAAATCAGTAAATGCACGAGCGAGAAAATATGCAGTTCTCAAGATCATATGTACCACTAAATCAGTAAAACAAAAGAAAATAACGGGTAGACGTCTGCTTCCTGATGAGGGGGAAATCTCTCCGCAACCACCGACAAAAACAAGAATCTGAGTACACACAGGCACTGCCAACCCAAACGTAGTCTTCCATTTGCCCTTACCGTGTGATTCTGGAAATCGTCAGATGTTTCATGCAAACCAGTACCGTATCTGTCCATCGATTATATTATTACGCATTTCCAGGTTTTACTAGGGCATATTTACGACCAGAAAACAACAACGTTGAACTTAGCTGTGAAAAAATGACGCGATGTAAACACAAAACAGCTGACGCACTGACGTCACACGCACGAAGGCGTCAGATGAAGTGGCCAGATGAGCGTTTGTAAAACACCCAACACCCTTCAAGAGAGGAGTTCTGGCAAGCCAGATTACACCTGTTTGATTCTGCATGTGGTTTTCAGGATAATATTTACATATCTTGTTACTGGCCGAATACAACTTAGTCCAATGTAGTAAGTATTGTGGCTGCAGGTTGCATCAAGTCAGATTGCAAACTAACAGAAAGTCCAGATGGGATAAAGTGTGATTAGCCTGGGAGTAATATGATATGTCGATGGCTCTTTTGGTCCATTTTCTCCATAGAAATATTTTTGAACCATAACAGCACCAACAACAATAAAATATTTAATGTATAATGCACAGTCACAGTACAAACTAAATATGTACAGTAAGGGCCTCCAACAGAGTGAAAAGAAGAGCGAATATACTGAAAAAAAGAGAAAGGGTTTAAACTGTGAGTAAAAAGTAGACAGTGATAAACAGCCTCGGAGATAGTGGAAAAGAGTCCCACAGTTTGGGGGCCATGTTACTGAAAGGTCTGCCCCAACAGGCTAGGAGTCTAAGACCTGAGAGTGCAGGGGAGTAGAGATACATTATATATGGATTAAAACATTAGTAAAGGTTAAAACATGTGCTCAGTGGCCACTTTATTAGGTTTGCTTGTTCTATTGCTGTGACTAACAAGCTTGTTTTGTTTACATTCGCTGCTAATTTGAACTCCAGGCATAATTCTATTAATGTATTCAAAACTTAAAAGTCTTGTACTCTTAGTCATGTCAGTCTTTTAACTTTTTCTGTGGATGGATATACCTCTATAAATCCATTAGGGAATTCTAATGCAACATGTCTGCATCACTGGCGTTAAGTCAGGCTTGCTCAGTGTGAGCGTTGGACATATGAAGTGAAGCTTTCAGTTTATCACTCAGTTTATGTCCCCATCTTCACCTATGGTCATGAACTCTGGGTAATGACCAAATAAAACAAAATGGCAGATACAAGTGTCTGAAATTAACTTTCTCTGCTGGATAGTGTGATTCACTCTCTGTGAAAGGAACCAGTTCAGGTGGTCTGGACCTCTAGCAAAGATGCCTCCTGGTTGCCTCCTGCTGGAGGTCTACCAGGCACAATATACTTATATACATGCTGATGACAATGATGGCAGCGATGATGATGATGATGATTAGGTACTATTAGGTACGGATAAATAACATTTATTTATAATACTGACTGAATGAGACATTAAAATATTTCTGGTTTAATTATTTGTCAACTACCTGAAAGTCACTCTTCATTCAACACTTATTATTCACATAAACACACCCCTTCCTTGTGTTGCCTTTTTAAAAATATATATTTACATTTACAGTATTTGATAGGCACTCTTATCTTGAGCAACTTACATATTTATCAGTATGACAGCATGTATAAGTCTGTGTTCCTCATGAACCAACCCCATGACCTTGGTGCTACTAGCTTGATGCTCTACTTACTCTGTCTTCTTGCTCAGTGAGCTACAAAGGCTTAAAAAATGAAATCTGAAGTTTAAAAATGTCTACGATATAGATGTTTTATTTAAATTCCATTTACACCCTCTCCTAGTAATAAGGAGAAGTAATTGACTTAATGAGAGCTTTGCAGCTGCTCTGCTATTCTAGCTGTCAACCCCCCTCACCTCCTTTAGTGCGTAGCCTCCACTGGCAGGAAGCTGCTTGGTGGCACCTTCCAGAGCACCAGGTGGTGCTGTTGAGGCAGGTGACCCACCACAGGGGCTAAGGGAAATCCAGGTCAGGAACATCCCACTCAGTCCTACTCTGTGCATGGGCGCTGTTTGGCTCTTCTACGTGGCGAGATTCGTCCTTGCTATGCATGGTAACGTCTGGATACCATGCACCATCTAGAAGAGGCAGCCCTGGCTTCACTCTGGGTTTTCAGCATGTTATCTTTACTCCTTGGGGGCTGGGAAGGGAGGAGGCGAGGCAAATACTGACTCCATTCCTGCCGTCACTGGTTGTCATCTGGATCATAGGAATCGCATGTACTGTGGCTTGCTAGTCCATAAGGTAATGGCTCTGTAGTGGGAGAGCATGTTTGTAAAGGTCCAAACCCTCCCCTATCTAGACATACTTTCCAATCTAGAATGACAGTAGAATTCCTACCTGTATCTGTCTTCTTAGAGATGATTATTGCAGTGAACAATATAGCTGGGTTGGCGAAATACTAAATGAAGTGTAGTGAATGTAGCCTTCAAATCCGAAAACAATGGTTTTTCCTTAATACCAGCAGAGGTCAGCATGTAATAGCTTGTCAACTGACAACAGAAAAATGTCTTTCATTTTCCAGGCTGGGTTGCTGAGCAGGCATAGAGAGGAAGGGGCCAGTACATTGCAAAGACCACATCTATCTACATGCTTTGCATCATTTTAATATTTACATTTAGAATGACCTCAACACACCAATAGACCCTAAGCAAAACTTATTAATAAGTGGTTCCTTAGTAACAATTCCTAATGATGTGAGGGTCTTGGCTACAATCTCCAGGGGGTCTTCACTTATAATCCCTGTTGACATTGTGCCCAGGGTATCTTAAGACTTCTATTTTTCTGTTCATTGGTTTAATTAATTGCCACCCAAAGAGATTCCTTGTATACAAAAAATAAAAATAACTTATTATTGTTAAAATTTATACTTATATAGCATGCCAAAATATTCTTAGTGAAATAATTGCAACAATTAATGGTGTTTTATTACACCATTATTAAAGTAGTCATTTGCCATCATAGCATAATCTTGCTAATACCCTATTCCACTTACTGGTTTCTATAAGAATGTGTGTAAGGTTTATCATATATGCCACTGATTGGTTTCTATAAGAATGTGTATAAGGTTTATCATATATGACACTGATTGGTTTCTATAAGAATGTGCGTAAGGTTTATCATATGTGCCACTGATTGGTTTCTATAAGAATGTGCGTAAGGTTTATCATATGTGCCACTGATTGGTTTCTATAAGAATGTGTGTAAGGTTTATCATATATGACACTGATTGGTTTCTATAAGAATGTGCGTAAGGTTTATCATATATGACACTGATTGGTTTCTATAAGAATGTGCGTAAGGTTTATCATATATGACACTGATTGGTTTCTATAAGAATGTGCGTAAGGTTTATCATATATGACACTGATTGGTTTCTATAAGAATGTGCGTAAGGTTTATCATATATGACACTGATTGGTTTCTATAAGAATGTGCGTAAGGTTTATCATATATGACACTGATTGGTTTCTATAAGAATGTGCGTAAGGTTTATCATATATGACACTGATTGGTTTCTATAAGAATGTGCGTAAGGTTTATCATATATGACACTGATTGGTTTCTATAAGAATGTGCGTAAGGTTTATCATATGTGCCACTGATTGGTTTCTATAAGAATGTGCGTAAGGTTTATCATATGTGCCACTGATTGGTTTCTATAAGAATGTGCGTAAGGTTTATCATATGTGCCACTGATTGGTTTCTATAAGAATGTGCGTAAAGTTTATCATATGTGCCACTGATTGGTTTCTATAAGAATGTGCATAAGGTTTATCATATATGACACTGATTGGTTTCTATAAGAATGTGCGTAAGGTTTATCATATATGACACTGATTGGTTTCTATAAGAACGTGCGTAAGGTTTATCATATGTGCCACTGATTGGTTTCTATAAGAATTTGCGTAAGGTTTATCATATGTGCCACTGATTGGTTTCTATAAGAATGTGCGTAAGGTTTATCATATGTGCCACTGATTGGTTTCTATAAGAATGTGCGTAAGGTTTATCATATATGACACTGATTGGTTTCTATAAGAATGTGCGTAAGGTTTATCATATGTGACACTGATTGGTTTCTATAAGAATGTGCGTAAGGTTTATCATATGTGCCACTGATTGGTTTCTATAAGAATGTGCGTAAGGTTTATCATATGTGCCACTGATTGGTTTCTATAAGAATGTGCGTAAGGTTTATCATATGTGCCACTGATTGGTTTCTATAAGAATGTGCGTAAGGTTTATCATATGTGCCACTGATTGGTCAGCTTTTCTTTGCTGTCTTCCATCTCTTCCATCTTTTTGATTGAGCAGTTTATGTACAATAATGTCCTGGAAGGTCCTAATAAGGTCATGCTCCACATCTGCAACTTCCTAATACCAGTATAGCCACATTAAAACATACAGCATGTACAATAACCTGGCAGACACGCATGCGTGCATGCACACACACACACACACACACACACACACACACACGAGAAAGATGACCGTTATTTCCACTTTATTTGTGTTCGCCATATATAACATTAAAATGAATAAATGAATGGTGTCTCCACAAAAAACAGACATTGCTTTTATCATAACACTGATTATGGGTGAGCACAGATACAAGAATACACAAACACAGTCACGATCCAAACCCAACTACACACTTTATTTCCAGTGAGCCCGTGAAAGCCCCACAGCCACAGCCTGTCCAACTCTACAAAACGTTAGCAAAGAAATGACCGCGGCTACAAAAGTAACAAAAACCCATACCGTCTGTTATTGTGGAAGTGCCTGTCATTTTTGGAAGTACCAATTTTTTTTTTTTTGTCATTTTCTAAAGGTGAATTATACTGTGGCTACAAAATTACCAGTAAAAATAGCTCATCTTTGTAAAAATGACTCAGCAGGACAAGCTTTGGCTGTGGATTAAGTCACAAACTTTTTTTTTTTGTCAGTTCTTTTTGGAAATATTCTGCAATACAACAACAACACTGTTCCTTTATTACAAATGTACAGACTCGCACTGCTGTCAGAATAATGCCCTGTACACAATTGCTTTGCCTTTGACATATGTGTGATTAACTGATAATTCCCCTCACTTAAATAACCAATTGTCACTTAAGTAACAACCTGAATTAGTGTCACAGTTTCTCAAGTGGTTTTGGGAATAATACTTTTAGATATCATGTGTTTTTCATGTAAAAAGGAAACAAGTCTAAATGATAATTTGTCATTTAAGAAAATAGTACCCCCACCCCCCCAAACCCATACAAACAAACAAAAATACACAACTATTTGGCACCCTGAGTGGCATTTGTACCTATCACCCAAATGTAAACACACCCTTTCCTGCAGCTAAGTGAAATGTCAAAAGGCACACATGAGAACACCACAGAGCTGTAGGCTAGGACGCCTACAGAATGAGGGCCATTTTGGTTATATCAGCTTAATGGGAAACACAGTATACCATTCCATCAGACATGCTTGTCTACTCAGTGCATGGTTTAAATTCAGATGTCTTCTGTCAGGCGAACCCAAAGAGCATTGGAGCCCATGTCATTTAATGCCAATAAAACTACAAAAGGTCTTTGAATCCTTATTTTAGTCTTGGACTGTTTAGTTGTTTGTGGTTAATTTCTCATGTACAGTACTCTTAATATTTTACTCCAAGACTCCTGACTGTGCAATATAGTGACACTGTGTGAGCTGTGGGTTTTGGCTTGAATGAGAAAACATGTTTAAATTACAGTGCTACACTTCAGATGGGATACAGTTCCAGAGAACAAGCTACATTCTAAAAAATTAATAAAATTTACTCTCCATAAAAAAAGCTACTTATCATCGACAGCTACTGTTAAACAAAATACAACAAGGCATCGTAACTCATGCATGCTATATGGTGTGTCAGTGGTAATAAACAGATATTATAAGTGGTATTTCTGGTGAACCCTTTCATCATGACCAAACAAAGATGTCTACCTGTAATTCTACTCAAAAAGGCAAGGCTTGCTCAGTGACTCCTAATCCCAGTCCTGATAATCCTGTTTAATGAGAATTCTCTGCGTTAGCCCAGCTCCAATGACCCCGCTCCAACTCAGGAAAGGGCATGATCAGCTGATGAGTCTAACTGTGCACGCTACTGAAAAAGCCAGCGTGCACGGCACAGCAGCGTCAAGACTGGAACTGAGGACCACCGCTAGAACAGAAAGCTTAGATAGTTCTGGCTGTTAAAAATGAGCTGGCCCCGTACCAGCAAGATGAGAAGAGCTTATCTCACGTACATCCCACGTTCTCTAGCTGTGTTCTCTAGCTGAGTGGGTTCATATTCAAATGCAGCCCCACATCTTTCCTGGGGAAAGGTTACAGAAGAGGAGAGACTGAGGCCAGCGAAGGCGCTGACATTATACAAAAGGGACATAAATTTATGCAAACAACGTCCCCTCCATTTTCTCTGGGCGAGAGGAAGAGAAGCCAGACAGCATATCAATGGCAATCTCACAGCAAACTCTCAGCGTCACATCCCAACCTTCTTCCTTTAGTTTCAGTACAGATTCAGGGTTTAATCCCAGCTAGGCCACTGCCTAAAGTCTAGACCAGCTGGACAGACATGCTGGCCTCTCTCATAATCTGAACTGATCTTAATCTCAACATGGCAATGGCCTGTTGAATAACGTCCTCCAATGCTGCATCACAGGAAATTTTACATTTCACAGACAGAATACAGATTTACATTGAACACCAACAAACATGTAAAAGACATATGCATTTTGTCCCATTCTCCCTTTTGGTGTAAATATCCATCATCTAATATTAATTTGTATTTTTTTTTTCTTTAACTTCCAAAAGGTTTTGGATGAAAGGTCATGAAATGGCATTCAGCAATCTTAAAAGTGCACACAGGTTCTTGCTGTAATATCGCGTTCCTAATGAACCACATGGCCAGGGTGTACGGTTTCTATAGTACGACCTTCTGACTGCTGCCATGGTGATGCCCTGGAAATAATAAGGAGGCACAATGTTTACTTGACAACTTGCTAACATGAATCACACTGCTTTCCTTGTCATGGTTGGCACTGGAGACAAACATCTAGCATGACCTCTCCCACCAGAACTGACACAACACAACACTAAGAGCAGGACCATCATGTACTTTCAGCGCACTACGATGCATCTTCACAGATACGGACTCAACTGCAATCATTTAGCACTAAGACGGGTTAAGAACAGACTAGCGTTGCACCACTGTCCTATTTATATGACATACAGAGAGAAGCCCGGCAACCGTGGGCTGAAAACACCTCCAAAATAGGAAACTTTACAAACAGCCTCAGCATCTTTAGATTTAGAAACGTACCTCTACATATTATTATAAAACACATTGTTTCCTGCCACCACAGTAAAACAGGTCTTAATGTTTTTTTTGTTTTTTTTCCTTTTTGTCCCCTATTGGTAGTAATACTCACTGCTTTTCAAAAGATATCATTTCTCTGATAAGCTACAATAAGAGAAAGAGTTAACAAGTACACTGGAAAAATATATGTATGTTTATATTCTATATATAATTTTTTTTTGTCCTTTTTATACAGAATGTATATATAGTGTAGTTATGGCCATCTTGGCAAAGGAATAAAGGCAACTGTAACAATCACCACATGGCTTATGCCACGGTCACATGATTTGAGAGCTGTGTAGTTGTTGAATGGGTGGAGTCAGTAAATAAAGCATGGGTTAGTGGCACTTTGTGCATTTCAAAAATAACTCAAAATCAAGAATAAGGCTACAAGGGTGTATGCTTATCTGAACACTAGCTGAATAAGGACTTGGTGGTTCAAAAGTTTCCCTCAACGTGTTTACTGTTTTATCCTCCCCTAAAAACCCCATCATACACCTCCCATCATCCAAAATGTCTGTACAGAACAACGGAGGAATATAATCCATCAGAAGTATATAAGAACCATTCTGGACACAGAGAACATCTTGGGTGATAGTGAAACCTCAGTGTGATAAAAGTCAGTGAAAGAGCATCCAGAGATGATTCTACTTCCTGATGCTGTACTTCCTTGTCTTGTTGAAACTCTTAAAGTTGCACAGATTTTTTTTTTCACTTATCATCTTTACATTCCAAGTGTTGCTGGCATTTTAAGGAAACCCGATGATCATACTTTTTTAAAATCTTGTCCCAGTGTTATTTTTTTGTCTTTATTTCAGTAAGAGACTACTCAGACTCAGTCATCACAAACACGCAAAACTGGCATAAAATAAATATACAGTACAACCTCATCACAGTTCATTAGTTCATAAATATTGAATAAATAATAAACACATTAGAATTATCCGTAAGTAATGGGTAAGTCAGGATTTTGAAAAAAAAATCATGCAAAACAAAAATGACAACTTTATAAAATTATCAAAACATTTTAGTTAAAAATATTTGCACTTAAAAAAAGTTTTAAAAATCTACTGTCAAAAGAAAATAAGGTATAAAAACTGATGGTACATTTTTCTAAACTTATTTTTTCCTTCATCTTATATTTGTGTCCATTTATAAATGGAAGGGCTATGTTGCATTTTTAATAGAAGGATTTTTTTCATAGAAGGAGATAACTTAAAATAAATAAAATGTAAAAAATGCAAATAAACTGATAAATCAATAATAGAAATTATAGTAGAAATAATTTATAGGCCAGTGATTCTAAACTAGTAATCGAAAAGAAGTGCAATTCATTGTTCATAAATATAACAGATATAACTATGGCTGGATTGAACTGAGGAGAAAATACATTATATTACTGTAGCATAAATATTGCAAATGAATGATAAAGACCAGTGCTTCTGCAATCTAAAAGTATTTGAAATATTAATAAATAAACTGCTACCTAGAGCTAATATTAATAAAATATATTCATAAATATAAGGGCTGATTTTGGAGTGATGCCCACACAAATCAGAGGAGAGGTTTTTTGACAAAAGAGGATTACATAAATGTTAATCATATGTAATCCAAGGTCAGATATGAGTATTTATGAGCAAACATGCATCTTAAAGGGCCCACACTGTTGATTTCTCATTTGTGTATGTGTGTGTGTGTGTGTGTGTGTATGGGTGTGTGTTCTCCACTTTGCCTCGCTCCCTAACTTACATGATAAGCCATGAAGAACAAGTAGAATGCCACGGGCCTTCTTTACTTGTGGGGACAGTAATTGGAACCGTGGGCTGGTCCTCCACTGCCTGAGGCCACATTCACCACAATGATGGTTGCATCTGCTGCGATAGAGAGCACTCTTCCATACAAAACACGTGGAGAACTTTGAATTTCTTCCAAAGCGTTGCTCTCTTGTCTCTTGATGAGGCTCTGCGGGACGGATCATCTTCTTCATCCACAGGTGTCCTCTCAGCGCTGCCCAGGCTGAAGAAGTGCAAAGTGCCCCCTCAGATTTTGTGTGGATGGAAAAAAAAAAAAAGCAAAAAAAACCCCCAAAAAACTGAAGGATTTTGGTTCTGGTCGTTCCGTTATCCACTTCCAATCCAGCAGCTTTCGTGGATTTTGGTCCTTATATGAATGTGTTATATATACTATAGACTTTCTTTCTCTCGTCACTGAATGCTCCCTGGGATGAAGGTGGTTGTTGTTCAAAAAAACCTGAATGCCCTTTTTTTTTATGTGTATCATTTGTACACACTCACTTCGGTTCTGCACTGTCAATTCTCTTCTGCACCTCTGGGGGGAAATCCCTCAGGCAGAGTCACACTTTAATGCCCTTCACTGCTTGGTTGATGGTCTCCAGCAGGGCCTTGTTCTCTGGATTCTGGTAGCAGTCTTTATTGGTGTACATGTCGGTCAGAGTGCTCACGTAGCTCTCAAAATTCTGCTCTGTGATAGGTTCCTGCTGTGATTCAAAGCAAAAGAGGATATTGAAGCCCGTGAGGTGAGACAGGTCCTGTGAAGGTATGTGAGATTATGTGTTTTACTATGCATATGTGGGTGGAAATTTGTGGGTGGGAATCCCACAAATTTGCTCAATGAATCCCTAACATGAACGTGTTACAAGTCAAACAGAGGCCAATCGGTGCATTTTTTTCATTGAGGAAAAATGGCTAGAGAAGAAAACCTTGGTGCTGTACAGACTGTGCAGAATTCAAGGCAACTAATGTTTGGAAGGAGCCTGTGGGGAACAGCACCAGGTATGCCTGACTGGGCTTCTCTAAACCCATGCTGAGGGGACATGCACATGCAGCAGTGGGAGAACTCACCAAGTGTGGCAGGCGGATGTTGGCCAGGCTGCGTATGAGGGCCTGACTTAGTCCTGACAGTTCCATGAACAGTGCTTCATTCTGCTCTTCGATGATCTTGTTCTCATATTCGATGTTCTTCAGGTTCCTCTCCATGGATGTGATCTGCAGGCGGAAGTCAGAATACATTCAAAACCACCATGTGAAACCAAACATTCGTCACATATATCCTACTGATGATATACTACACAAATTGGTTTGACAAATTGTATTTTAAAACAAGATTTCAAAGTGATCATATATAAACAAGTGCAAATGAGCTATAAATGATAAAAATGTAAACACTGTTTTGAATGTTTTTTCAGTGTGTAAGTTGTAATCATCACCCCCTTAGTTTGTATAGTGGTACAGGAGTTAAGCTAATCTTTCCTTTCTTTGGGTAAACCAGAGAATGTGAGCTGATTGGAGAGGCAGAATAGACTGCTCCTCGCTGTAAGCAACCACTCCGCTCAAACTGTGCTCCAACTCTGGTCCAGCTTGTCTTCTTCTCCACTCCTCTCGTGCTCCTCACAGCACCCTGCAGTCCCTCCTACCCAACTCTGCTCTGGTGTCTCTATTTCTATTTATCACTCCCCACTCGAGCCAGAAAAATGTTTCTGTTCATTGAAAAAATATTTAAAAATGTGAGTTCTTGGTGTACCGAAATAAGACAAACAAACCCAACACTTAAAGATATCACATTTATTGAACTGAAGGAAAACCAGAGGCAGGCTGCAAAAAATCTCAAAATATTTTAACCTAAAAACCAAAAGTAGTACTGTTCAGTCTACTGTGAATCATGCAGGGACACATCCCTGTAGATGGAAAACTCTCATGTTATAGAGACGTGTCTTTTTAGATTCCACAACGAATCCCTTGTGGTAGTAATAGTCTCATAATACTTGTGTCCATTATGGGCCATTGTCATGTTTTGCACTTGAGCGGTACTGGAGTCATTTTGGAGCAAGAGAAAACACCAACGCTCTGGGAGAAATTGCGTCACGCCTCTCCCCGCTCTGTTCTCACTCTGAACCACTCACACACTGGCTGGAACCCACAGTCCCAATGCTTACCTTAGTCCACACACATGGTTCAACGTGTGTAACAGGCTTTATTTTAGAGGGTTAGAGATATGGGAAGATAAGTTGATGGCTAACCTGGGTTTGGAGGTTAACCATATCGGCTTCCATCTCATTGTTGGACTCACTGAGATCACTGATCTCCTTATTGAGTTGCTTAATGTCCTCGTCATTGTCCAGCACTGCACAGGTGGAGAATAAATGAATAAGGACATGTGGGGAATAACTCAGCCTAGACGAATGAGGAGGGTGGTGAGACACAAAGAGACAGCAAAATAGAGACAGTGAAACAGAGAGACACAGTGTGCTGCTCTCACCATCGCTGGCCCTGAACTTGGTGCTGAGATACTCCTCTCCGGGAAACTTGGCCTTTTTCTTAGCTAGAGAGGCCCGCGGACAGCCAGACAGACTGTAGACCAAAAACACCACGTAGTGAATTCACTTAAAAAAAAACCCCCCAAAACTTTTACACAAAGAAAACGCAATGAACTGCTTGCTGAGACATCTATTTACACACAGCAATAACATCTAAGAATATTCTGCGAAATTCGGGTTTCAGTGCAAAATGCTGTCTTATCATGTCCAAAGTTAGCTACTTTGTTTAAGCCTGTAACCTTTGCTTTAGATGGTAAGCTTTACTTGGGCCTGTGGGCATGTACCTGCGGTGGGTGAGGAAGCTGCCGTTGGCATGGCCCGACCCGTCGCAGCCGGGTGTCGGGCATGTGGGGCCCTCAGGCTTGAAGGCCTTCCAGGAGAAGGGCGTGCCGTTCAGCAGGCCATCCTTCTGCCGGCGGGCTGCCAGCGGGCACCCGTAGGCGCTGCGGTGGGTGGCATACTTCCCGCTGATATGACCCAGGCTGTCACAGCCTGGCACAGGGCATCTGAGAGAGCGAGTGAGAGAGAGAGAGAGAGACAGAGAGAGAGAGAGATGTAAGATGTAAAGAAAGATAGAAAGTTGTGAGCGAGCGAGAGAGAGAGAGAGAGAGAGAGAGAGAGAGAGAGATGTAAGATGTAAAGAAAGATAGAAAGTTGTGAGCGAGCGAGAGAGAGAGAGAGAGAGAGAGAGAGATGTAAGATGTAAAGAAAGATAGAAAGTTGTGAGCGAGCGAGAGAGAGAGAGAGAGAGAGAGAGAGATGTAAGATGTAAAGAAATATAGAAAGTTGTGAGCGAGCGAGAGAGAGAGACAGAGAGAGAGAGAGATGTAAGATGTAAAGAAAGATAGAAAGTTGTGAGCGAGCGAGAGAGAGAGAGAGAGAGAGAGAGAGAGAGAGAGAGAGAGAAAGAAATGAAATAACAGAGAGTGGGAGAGAGAGAAAGCGAGAAGGGGAGACGAGGCACATCAGAGACAGAAACACAGCTTGATTGAAGAGTTTATGAAGGACGTGTCACCCAGAGGTTAACAGCAATAGCGTTCGTCTGGTCGGAAATATCACCTTGCCATTCCCCCATCAATTACGTTAATTATCCCTGCGTCTTGTGCCACCACACCCTCTTTACTGTAACTTTGAAAGCTGCAATTAGTATCTCAGTCACGCAGCGTGACCACAGGATTCTTAATGATTCTCCGCTCTTGGCCACCACACACCTGGTTTTTTATATGAATCTGTATTCCCAAAACGTCATGTAAAGCAAGGTGATATTTGAGTACAGACAGAAGTACTTTACACTGTCCAGTTCAATGCCCTTACACTGGAAAAAGAAACAATGTGCATGCATGTTGCTGCAGGGTTGAGGTTTTTCTATTATATCCGTAGTGATGTAGCTGCAGCTGTGCGCGGCAGGATCCGCATTACAGGGCTTGTCTAAACTGCAATAGGCTACGGTGCACTATAGTAAAATGATTGTCAGTTTGGTGAGAGATCAGTAGCACCAG
Source organism: Electrophorus electricus (assembly GCF_041902795.1). Lineage (NCBI taxonomy): Eukaryota > Metazoa > Chordata > Actinopteri > Gymnotiformes > Gymnotidae > Electrophorus > Electrophorus electricus. The sequence goes on along the minus strand of NC_137520.1, from coordinate 8,256,277 downwards.
TGTGAGTATGTGCTTGGGTATTCATGCCCATTCTTTGGGTTTTCAAGTGAAAAGCCCGGCTATACAATACCGTATAGTACTGTAAAAGTGTTTCTACGCGGTACGAACTTTAAGAGCTCGGAGTCCTCCTTGTCGTCCTTGGTGGGGGTCGTTTTTATTCCGCCTTTCTTGGCACGAGGGCACCCAGACAAACTGAAAACAGAGAGTACGCAGCCCATGAGGAGCCAGAAAGAACCACCTTCCCAGCCCCACACTCCCAACCGCCCCCACACCCGCGGCAGTTGAGCAAGCATCGGCGCTAATGGCAACGAGGCAGGCCAGATTCAAAGAAAAACAAACAAACAAACAAAAAAACCCTAAAGACAACTGGCACAGGTAGGTGCGGCAGACAGCAGGCACGCGAGAGAATAGGGAACAGCACAGAGGGCTTTGTGGAAGTCAGGGACAGAGATATCACATAGCAGATAGCATGCACAAACATAGTACCCCATTGTAAGGTTTGTTCCCCATTCTAAGGCATTATTCAAATCTGTTTGTTCAGGGAAGGGTCCTGTTCTCCAGAGCCAGTGTGTGGTGTGTGTATGGGTCCTGCGTCTCTACTGCTGCCTTTCGCTAAGCTTCTCTGTCCTGCTCTGTGTGTCTGCGTGAGTGGGAAACATTGTGTGTGTGTGTGTGTGTATGTGTGTGTGTGTGTGTGTGTGTGTGTGTGGGTGGGGGGTGCTTGTGGGTATGAGGGGTTGTAGGACCAGTACCTTCGGTGAGAGGCGTAGTTACCAGTGATGTGGCCGGAACCATCACATCCTGGAGTGGGGCACCTGATAGGCCAAGGTCAAAGGTCAAAGGTTAGTGAGAGGGTGCTTTCTTTAGCACTTTTCAATTACAACTACTCTTGAATCAGATTTAATGGACTGATTTATTGATCAAATGCAATGCTCAGAATGATCCTGAAAATGCTAACAACCCCCAAAACAAAATACCTGATGCTGTTGTTTGAGATATTGGCTTCTCACAAGAAAATTACAGGTAAGAGAGATCAGCAGAAAGTGGCAAAGCAGTAAACAGCGCTGAGCCTCGTGGCGCAGGGGAACGGGGCAAAGCAGAGGAGGGGCACGTACTTGAGTTCAGCTGTGTGTGCTGCCATTAGGGAGCGGAGGCTCTTATCAGCAAGAGGACACCCAGACAGGCTGAGAGAGAGAAGGGGGGTGTGCAGGAAAAGAGAGAGAGAGAGAGAGAGAGAGAGAGAGGACAGTGAGAAGAAAAAGAACCCAGAACGTCCCTTGTAAGAAGCAGGAATGAAAAACAGGCTGAAAGGGAGCATGAAAAAGCAAAAACTGTATGGGGTCTTGAAATCTCAGGGGTCTTGAAATGCACAACTAGGGCAAACCCTGATTTAGCTGAAGGACTCGGGTCCAGGTCTTAGAGCTACTGATCATGCCTTAAAACTCTGGAAGTCAGGCAACTCTATCGAGCCAGTAGGGGGCGGACTTTCTGGGAGGATAACGTTAGGGGAGGAGGTGTTGCTCCTTGAGACGGTCTACCTGCGGTGGGATGCATAGTTTCCAGTGATGTGGCCACTGCCATCGCAGCCGGGAGTAGGACACCTGCGCAGAGGAGTGGGGGAGGGAGGATAAACTACGGGTTACGACGGAGGACTTGACGGTGCTCGTCAAGAAAACTGTAAAGACAGCTGAAACTGAACCATCTTATAGCGGAATACTTCACTAATTCAGAATGAAATCTGAGTCCGGCTTTATTGGCCAAGCATATCCGCACACACAATGAATTTTACTTTGGTTACACGGTATCATGCTGTGCACGGCAGAACTGGTGAATATGTAAATATTCACTCCTAAATCTTCCATGAACGCACACAATTGCATAAGTGCACAGACATCCTTTTGTTGACATTCAAAGTAAAAATATATAAAGACATAAATATTAAAATACGGGTTCGCAAATAACACTTGGATAATGAAGATTGCAGAATACAGCAGTCAGATAAGTTACAGGACTATAACTAGTAGTGCAAGGCATACACTACAATAAAAGATCACTGCTGTGCATTAACTTTTCATGATACTAATCGTGTGAGGGAAAGCTGTAAAATCTTGGAGTTTGACCCCCGTAAGCGCCTCCCGGAGAGGAGGAGTCCTCTTGGTAAACGAGGCATGAAGACTGGACAGTTTTGCATCTCCAGACCCCACGATGCGCTGGAGTTTGTGTAGGTCATGTTAGTCAGCAGAGCTACGCCAGACTGCTATAGAGGTGGTGAGGATGGATGCCATGACTGCTACATAGAACCGACCCGGCGGCTCTTATGGCAAGCTGATCTTTACATCAACTGAACTTTAAGGGAGGTTAGTGTACTCATGAGGTTAGTCACAGACAAACAGATTGTGTAAGAGCAGATTGTGCTCATGGGAGAACAGCTGAAGACTTACGTGAGGAGCTCTTTCTTGCACTCCTTGGGCTGGAACTTGACCTTAAAGCTGGGGGTGGTGACCTCACCAGGGTACTTCCTGTCCTCTGGGCTGTCTTGTGCCACGTCACTGTCCTCGGGATCAGAGGACACAAACGACTGGGCTGTGTGATCCATCTGTAGCCACACACACACACACACACACACACGCGCACACACACACACACACACACACATACATACACACACACACACAGATATGATACCTTACCAGACATGAGGAATATATGATTAAACAATTAATAACTCACCCTTTTGCTTTGAACTGAGAAAAAAACAGGACAGGCATAAGAACTATCATTTAACGTCATCATTTAACTATCATTTAAGCTTATTATGCCACAATACTTGCATCTTTAAATCCCATTTCCTGGCATAATTTTATTTTAATAACTTGTATAATGTCTTGCTTTGCCATATTCGATCATAAAAGTAATGTAAAATATTTTACTTAAAAAAGTAAAATACTCTTTAACTAAAATGTTGAAAAATGCACAGAAGTAAAAATGATCTCTTGCTCGAATACATTGTTTGTATATATTCCAGCAGTTATTTGTTCAGCTGCTAGTGCAAACACTACAGTCCAGTTCTATCTGACTTATCCTCCACTGCAGCATTGCAAAGTCAAAACTCTCACCTCCTCTAGCTCCTCCTCTCTCTGCCGATTGGGTTTGGTGTAGTCCAGTGGCCCCTCCCACTCCTCCTGCTTGTAGGCCTGTAAGTGGGGTGAGATGCTGCTGTTGCCATGGTGCACGGAGGATGAGGATGACGACGAGAGGTCAGGGGACCGCACGCCTGGGCTGGCGCTCAGTGGCCCTCCCTCCTTCTTCAACGGCTTCTTCATACTCAGATCCAGGGTCCCGTTCTCGTCCACCTCGATCTCCATGTTCTGTAGGCGAGAAAGAGCACAAAGCGCGACGCAGCTTCACAAACAGGGTGACGCAGCAGCCTTATGAAATGAGGTCACGCCGTGTTTAGCGGGGAAAAGGCGCAGGGTAGCCTCAAACAGTGTGATCCCGCGCGCCTGCGTGCACGGCGCGAAGCAGTACTGTTCCATGCCCCTCATGCTGTTGTAAACAGTCTATAACGGATGATTATATGAAAACGCGACCGTGTTGGTTGCCGTGTGCAGTACGGCGTGCGGGCGGGTGTGTGTGTACACAGGGCTGAGTGCTGCAGGGGGTGGGGGGGAGAGGAGCCCAGAGCGCTGGTGCCAGCAGCGGGTGGCGGATCGTAGGGCGACTGCGCTCTGATTAGCGCAGAGCCACTGGGCCTCATAGTCCATTAATCTTCCCCCCTTTTCCCCCCTCCACTAAAAACGTGGCAGCGACGAGAGAGAGAGAGAGAGAGAGAGAGAGAGAGAGAGAGAGAGAGATGAAGTAGTTGGGGGGGAAGCTTTTTACGAAGGTAAAAAAAAAAAATCACAATATCGGGGAGAGAGCTTGTACAATTACAGTCTAAACTCCCTATGTGTACACAGGAGGGGGACGGGGGAGGGGTGGGGGGGGTGGAAAGAGGATGGAGAAGAAAAGCAAGGAGAGTCAGTTTGGTCTTTTCGACTATACAAAAACCAATGACCCGCATTCATCCTCCCATTAGAGGAAATAATGAAACAGAGCGCGGAGCACACCTGCTCCTGGGTAATCCAGGGGAAACCTAATGCAAGAGGGCTGAGAGCACCAAGAGGATGGAGAGAGTAGAGGGAAGCAGGGAAGGAGGAGGTGGAGAGGCGGATGAAAGGAGAGAAAGAGAGCTGACGCAACACCACTTCAATGGCCGCTCAGCCTCGGGAAACGTGCAACTCCGGTTCGTGGTGGATTTAAGATGTTGCGTGATACTGGATGCCTTCCTTTTCGGGCGCATACATGCAGACACACACACACACACACACACACACACACACACACACACACACACAGGCATGCGTGCACACAGACGCATTCATGCGCACACCCACCCGCCCACACCTGCGCTGTTGGGAGGTCAAGTCTGCAAGGTTTTGTTTGGTCCCCATTGGACATCTGTGCCAGGTTGCCATGGGGTTGGGGTAGAGTATGTTCCGGAGTGCTTGCTGTCGCTGGGCACCACTGGACGGAAATGCTGTGGACCCCGGGGCGGTGTGTGGGGGGTGGGATGCGTGGTGTGGGGTGTGGGGTGTGGGGTGTGTGATGGGTAGTGCAGGGTGTGGGGTGTTGGGAGTGGGTCCATGGTACAGGTTTCAGGATGTGGGGTGTGGGGTGTGGTGTACAGGGACTGGGTTGTGGGGTGCGGGGTCTGGGGTGCAGGGTGTGGGTTGTGTGGTGCGGGGTGCGGGGTGAGGAATGTGGGGGTATGGGGTGTGGGTTGTGGGGTGTGTACCTGCTCCTGGTGCTTGGTGCTGAGGTTCTCCGGCCTCTCCCAGCAGCGTGTGGACAGGTTCAGGATGGCTGTGGCAGCCATGTGTGCAGCCTCGGCATCCTGGGAGTAGTCATGGGCGACCGATGAGCCCTTCCCGTAGGTGCCCTGCATGCCGGGGCTCGGGGAAGATGTCCTCGGGTATAGGGGCTTGGCTGCGGACACGTAAGGGCCAGGGATTACTCCAACAGGCCCTTGGTGGGGGTGGCGGGGGGGGGGGTGTAGCTAGAGCTGTGGCAGTTTGCACTCACGTTTGAAGGCCTTCGGTGAGGTTTCGCTGGTGTGCATCTTTGGGGCGAGCATGCGCTTGCCGAACACCTGCACATCGAAGCTTGCATAATCAAAGGAGACCTTGGAGTACTTCTCCAGCTCCTTGGCCAGGTTGGCGCGCGGGGTGCTGGGGACGAGACTGGCTCTGTAGCTGCCATACTGTGGCACCTCCAGTTGCTTTACAAAACACATAGGCCTGTAGACAGAGAGAGAGAGAGAGAGAGGGAGAGAGAGAGAGGGAAGGAGAGCACCAAGTATGATCTGATTATGGGAGGTAGTTACTGTAGGAAAATTTACAGCATTGATCTTGACTTCTTTTACGATTATGTTTTGTTAATAACTTTGTCCATTTGGTGTTCAGTTTACGTCAACGGTTTTGGCAGTGCTGCAACTTGCAACATTAAAGCCAATAAAACGCTGCCCGGAGAGAGTTTCAGTAGTGAAATTTAATTGTTTTTTTTTTTTTTTTTTTTTTATATATATATAAAGTTATTTATATAAATGTAATTTCCTTCCCAAGAGGTCAGTATCTTCTGAAGGAGGGAGGAAAGGATGGCGAATGAGAGCTAGTCAGGAAGGCAGAGAAGACAAGAAACAGACCCAGACAAAGGAGACTGATGCAGGCTCCGGAAAAAAAAAGAAACTGAGAAGAGAGGGAGAGCGAGAGAGAGAGAGAGAGAGAGAGAGAGAGAGAGAGAGAGTGAGAGGGAACAGAGACACACACTCTCGAGGAGGATAGGAGCTGGATTAAATGCTGGTTTATCAGCATAGGGCACATTTGCATATTGTCGAGTAATATGGAATTCACCATAAAACCTCTTTAAAACCGGCTTCCTTTTCCTGGAGTGCACACAGCTCTGGGCGCCGTGCCACTGCTACACCCGCAAACCCTTGAGCTCCACACCTCCACCCTCCCCCCAAACATGTCACCCACCCAACAGGTCCCCCCCCCACCCGCCCTGGTACCAGAGAGCATATGAATGCATACGCAAGTACTCATGCTTGCTGATGGATACAAAAAGCGCTAAAGTAACAGGGAAAGAAAGTGGGCTCAATCTGCAGGGACTCGAGCTCACACATGTGCATCAGACGTGCCGCCCGCGACGCTTCCTTTTGCGAGTCCTGTCATTACTCCGGCGTACTCCCATTAGAGTGGCGTGGCCCGTGGAACGCTCCCAGCTCCCCCCGGTGACCTCCCTGCCCCCCCAAATGGGCTCTCCCACACCGCTGCTCCTTTGAATCATAATAATGGCAGTAAGACAGTCTCCGTCTTCCGCGCGACAGCCGACGTACTTCCTTGAGGAGAGTAATTATTTTCCTTATGCTCCGTGCCCCGTAAGTCTGTTAATTAGCTTATCGGTGGCGTAATTAGAGATGCAGGGCTGGCGTGTGAACTCGGAATGATAGGCTAGGCTGTTCGCTATTAGAGGGGTCGTGAAAGGGGTTAGCACCCTGGCCAATCACCGCTACGGTAAGTAGGTCCCGTCCTTGTGATTGATGGCGGGGTTAAGCAAGCATGGCGGCTGGTGTTTTTGATTGACGCACCCTGCTGACGTGGGCGAGCTGGCGGCGTGGCAGGCAGGATGGGCGAACTGAAACAGACGCTGACATTAGGCTCTGGAGCGCCTACCTGCAGACCTTCAGCAAATCTTATGGCTGCTTTTTCACTTTGGATGCCCGCAGCACCGTAGTGCACCATTCCTGCATGCCGGTGAGCAGAGAGGTTCCTGGGCTGAACCCCTGACGGTTTTACCATAAACGGCGCATTAGTCCTGTCCCTTCTGCCTGCCCCCTGGCTGGCCGCGCACCTAGGCTGCTGAAACTCACCTTTGCGGCCTGACCTGCTGATGCTCCTCCCCTGAGTGTTCAGGAAACAGGGGGGAAGGGGGCGCGCCCTTACCTGAGCACTCTGTCCGAGTTGGGGCTGCTTTTGGGGGGCTCGCTCATCGGCTGGGGCAGGTGCTGCTTGTCATGGTTCTTGGACAGCTTCTCGGCTGCGGCGATGGGGCACCCCGACAAACTGCGAACAGATCCGAGGGTCGGTGAGAGAGTGGGCCTGGGTGTGTGTGCTGGTGTGTGTGTGTGTGTGTGTGTGTGTGTGTGTGCTGTTGAGACGGGGGGAGGTGCGGTACCTGCGGTGTGTGTTGCGGTTGCTGTTGACATGGCCTTGGCCTGTGCACCCAGGCGTGGGACACTTGAGAACGTTCTCGTGCATGGCCAGTACTGCAGAACAGACCAGTAACACAGAGAAGCAGAGCGAGCGAGGCATGCATGAACGCTAGCAGGAGAACACCACTACCCTGCAGCCGCATCAGAACAACACTGGCAGCATATACAGAATTTACCTCTGTGAGTGTTCATATTACTTAAACCCCTCTCCTGTGTGTGTGTCTCTGTGAGTGTTCATATTACTTACACTTATATTACTTATATAAACTGTATTGGTCTTTCAATTCTTTTAATTATGTGAGAGAGGATGTATTAATCCTGTTCAGTCTGGCTTCCCAGCTATGCGTGTGTGTGAGTGTGTTTGTGTGTGGAATTGCTGACTCACTTTCAGGGGGAATCCTGTCTTTGTGAGGACAGCCTGACAAACTGCGGTGGTGAGGGTATAGTCCGGTCACGTGCCCTGTGCCGTCACAGCCGGGGGTGGGGCATTTGACTTCTTTTTTCTCTGGTCTGGCGCTCTCTGTGAAACAGTGGGCCAGACTGCCTGTCATTGAAGCAATGTCTCAGCAACATATAATGATAAGACAAGGAGTTATACAAAAGGGTATTGCAGACACACACACACACACACACACACACACACGTAGGGTAACCTTATCTGTAGCAGTGCGTAGGTCTCTGAGAGCACATTTACAGTGATAATGATGGCCATTACATGCAGTGGGTGAGAGGAGGGGTTAACATGGGATTAGCTCTGGTCAGGAGCATTCATTTGCACCGGCGCTTATAGGGCCACACACTGCAAAATGGGCCTCATTAAACACACTTTACCGCTGGCAAGGTTTATCTGCACGGTACACGCGGGAGGCGGCTTCGGATGTAGGTGCGGGAACGTTAAAGTGAGAGCGAAAAAAGTGAGAGAAAGGAGAAAAGGTAGACAGTGAGCGCGAGAGGAAGAGAGGAGCGAGGGAGACATGTAGAGAGAAAGAAGAGAGCGAGACGGAGGGTGAGCATTTTATGCGCGCTCTACTGACTCCTTAATTGAATGTTCAAATGTTAACGAGACATGCACCTTCTAATTAAAGCTGGACAGAGCCTGAGGAAGGCCGTTAAACGGAGAAAAGCAGAGCCCATCTGAGCACGCTCAGTGAGTGTAGCGGCGTGAGGACCAGGCACGGTGCCAAGCCCACAACCACAAACAAACCAATAAACGAACAAACAAATGCCAAACCAATCTAATTACACCGCCCCCCTCACCACTCTCTGCCTGTCTCTCTCTCACGCTAAGTGCTTCCTTCAGTAATTACAGACTGCAGCTCTAGTTTATCTATGGAAACAAATTCATTTGACCCATTTACTCTCTATTGCTATTCCATTAAAAGGGTATAGGGCTAGGGTGGCTTATCTAAGCAAGCGCATGTCTATATTTCAACATATTTATCTATGCTTAATTGGGCATAGGTGCATGGTTATGAACAACTGGAATCTTGTGAAACCACTCAGTGAAAATGCATTATACATGACTACATAGGCAATAAACTGCAATTACCCTTTATATATATATAAAAGGCTGGTCAGTGAGTTGCCTTGTTGGTACATTACTGAGTGTACCTTTGCTGTAGTAGCTCTTGCGTAGCTGATCCACATGCTTACTAGGCCGGTCGTCAAGAGGGAAGTACCGGTGGCGCTCAGGCATGTGCGTGAACTCGCGGTGACCTTTGACCTGCTGTGCTTTGAGAGCGATGGCCTGTTCAAGCAGGCCCAGGTTGCCCCTCATCATGTCATACATGTCCGGGTCGTCGGTCGCCGTGGAGTGCGGAGGCGAGCTGTCGTCGTCTTCCTCGCCGTCCTCGTTGTCGTGCTCCGACTCCTCCGAGCGCACCTCGATCACTACCGATGCCTTGTTGGAGGTGTAGTTCTCCGGCGTCGGGGGCTTGTGGGTAACGTAGTCCTCCTTGTGGTGGGATTCCCGCGGCGCAGTCATTGCGGCGGGGTCGGAGGGCTCGTGCCGCTCTTCCTCCTCATCGTACTCCTCCACGTACGCGTTCTCCTCGGGCGTCTTCCTGCCGTCTGCGGCTGGCCGCGCGACCGACTCCTCGGTGAAGTAGTGGGGATGCGGGTCCTCCGCCCTGCTCTGCACCTCCTCCCCCACCTCCCCCGTTACGTTCTCGGTCTCGCCGCTCAGCCCGTTCGTCTTGGCTCCACGGACGGTTGCTTGGCCCCCCTCTTTCATCCTGTCTCGCTCTCTGTCTTCCTCCTCTTCTTCCTCCTCTTCTGCTTCTGGACTCCCCTCCTGCACCTCCATGGCAACAGGCTGCTGCTGCTGTGGTAGTGGCTGTGGTTGTCGTGGAGACGGCAGGTGGCTGTTGCAGGTGTTGAGGTGCAGCAGGGTGTTGGTCACTATGTGCTGGTAGCTGGAAAGGTGGTCTGTTCCAGGTGCTTTGGGCTTTTCTGTGCTGGACGCCTCAATGATCATGCACTCCTCTAAGGAACACAGGCAGAAAGAGATCACCGTTGTAATGATCGTTACCAAATCCTTAAACGTATCTTCAGAGACTGAACTTATTTTTGTCACTGTAATGACCAGCTGGTACTGACGTGTTTCAACACCCACCTTCATCACCCTCTTCTCCCTCTCCTGCCTCCTTGCTCTCCACTATCTGCCCCTCGTCCTCTCGACGCGCCCCGACGCAATGCAGCTGCTGGCCTTCCTCTTCCTCATCCTCCTCCTTTCCCTCCGTTTCCTCCCCGCTCCCATCGCTCTCTGCGTTGAAGCACTCGTCCAGCGCCAGCTTCAGTGGGTGGGACTTCCTCTTGGAGGCAGGCTGCTGTGCCTCCTCCTCCTCCTCCTGGAGCCTCCTCTTTCTGGCGAGTGGACAGCTCAGTGTACTATAGGAAAAAGAAAAGTAAAACAGGAGGAATCGCAGGGCAGGTTTTTAGAAGAGGGAATTGACTCAGGCCGGTTCGCCTTAACATAGCTCACACTTGATGGCAATATCATTATCACCACATAAAGCCATGCAAAGGGCACAAAGCGAGCAAGCAGAAGAGGGCTAAAAGGTTGGCATACAGTGTAGTGCCCTCCGTGTACCTGTGGAGGGTGCTGTGTGAACTAAAAACCTGTTGCACATAATAGTCAATTGACTGGAACACTTAATAAAACCACAATCAAAAGAGAGGGATAGGGAGAGAATGAGAGAGAGAGGGCAGAGGACAACATTCAATAAATCCCTTGTCTATAAAGCCTAGCTACTGAAGCAAGACATGGAGAGATCTATAAACATAGAGTGTCTAAAATGGCCTCCCGAACAGATACACATGTAAATAAAAATAACTGTAATATATTTCCAATAAATTGGAGACCTGACTTAATGCCCTGCCTAGAGGCTTCAGACACACCACAGAGAGAGAGAATAGATATGTGTGCGTGCGTGCGTGTGTGTGTGTGTGTGTGTGTGTGTGTAACAGAGGGTCATATAGGACAGCAAGTGTTAGAGAAAGAGGGATGAAGATATTACTGAGAAAGGAAGAGAGAGAGTTAGATAGAGAGACAGTGGCCAAACAGAGGGGAAGATGGTGTGCAGATAAAGACTAAGGTGACCGAATGGTTTGCTGGCAGATAAAAGCCAGGGGCTGTCAGGAAGCACCCTGTGTCAGACCCTGCAGCTCTGTGGACTAGAGAGAACTACAGACTGAAGAAGACTGAGGACTTATTGGGTAGTTAAACTCTCATACCTTCTGTGTCGGGCATATTTGCCACTGATATGGCCAGAGCCATTGCATCCTGGAGTTGGACAGCTAAATAGGGTCAGAAGCAGATCAAATTAGTTTTTGGTCCAAAGAAGATACTTTTATAGATACTGATATCTTTATTTCTAACATGGCAAACTCCAATATTCTGTGGAACCTAGGGATGTTTAAATACATTTACCAAAACAAAAGCTAAAAATGTTGGCTTTTTTTTTTTCTTTTTTTTTACACCTTTATAAATACCTACACTTTTATATCTATGTTCAAAGCGAACATAAAATGATAGCCTTGTTGGACTTTATAGACCCTGAGCCTTTATGCGTAAATAAGTATTCTGTTCAAAACCTGTCATTGTCCTCGTTCTATGTCATTTATCGGCACTCCCTCTTTTACAGATCCATCCTCTACATTATGCCAGTTCGACCAATTAGCAGTCTCATGTGTTTAAATGCTGCGTTTGCGCGCGTAACGAACAGAAGCCCATTCTCGGCACCTACACGCTCTCCAGCAGTGAGAGCAGGCATGCGCCAGGAGACACGGGAAAGCGCCGGCAGCTACAGCAGGGCTGTTTATGAATATGTCATGCAAGATGATAATCTGCAGCCATGCATATGCATGAGAAAGCATGTTAATTACATGTAGGAGCCTGTGTTAGTGCAAATACAAGAGCATTCCTTTAATTAGGGGCAGCAAAAAAAACCTAAACAAAACAAACAAACAGCAGTGAGGATCCAAACAGGGCTGACGTGATGGCGGTAAGGGTGCATAGAGTACATGTGACCCAGTGCATCATATCACACAAGCCATGTCAATGTGAGGTCCTTTGTAGGTCGCAGGTTACCTAGGGGGTTGAGGTATGTTACGGGGGCTGACAGCGGTTATGGTGCTTCGCTCGCCTCTTTAAACCAGATAGACGTTAAAAGGCACATAAGGAAATACGCTAAGCCAGCTATTTAACTGACCCTGGTGCTGTAATGTGCGGCAGTAAATCCGGCCCTGCTAAATGGTGCCGCAGGCCTGGCCATGATAGGAGAGGTGGGGGCGGTGCCGCTATAGGGGCCTCCTGCCCTGGCCGGTTCAGCCCACACCGGTTGCCATGCTGACTGCCAGTACAGTCGCATGAGTGCTGGTACGCTTGAACTCGACAAGGTCGACACAAGGCGCACAAAAAAAAAATATCACACAGCGAGGGGGGGGGAATTTAATTCAGAACGAGAAAAACATATACGGCCAGTCAATTACGAATCATCGGTGGGGATTCCATCAATCTTTGACGCGCCTATGGTAGTCTCGCCTTGAAATGTCATGTCCCTGTTGAGATGATGCGCTGGGGTCGCGCGCTCTGCACCTACACGTGGCCTCGCACAAGCAGCTGTGGATAGGATTGGCCACGGCGACGGAGCGCCGGCACATTTGTCTGCACAGGAACAGATCTCTCTTACCTCAGCTCCTGTCCGACAGTCTCGGCGGGAGCTGTGGGGAAACAGACAACGAGGATGGTGAAGACAAGCAGAGAAAGTGCGAGTGCAAATAACTGCAGAGAACGGTGATCAATAAATCACCAACGCGTCGAGAGCCCAGGAGAGCACATGCAGAAGGAAACATACATGAGTGCATTATCAGGGAAAACATGTGCATCATTTGCTTACACACACACACATACACACACACACACACACACACACACACACACACAGGCAAGCATGCATACATCCACAAAAAACAACTGATTCAGCCAAAACTTCCAGTCTTGATGAGCAGTAAAATGTGCAGCTATATGCAGCCTTCAGCAAGGGACTGTAATTAATTGTTGCTGTAGAATTAAAAGCAAACTGTGAAATGCAACATAAAATTGCAACATCAGCAGTGCAAGGTATTTTTTATCAATACCTTTGAGGACAACATTTAGCCAGACAAATGTAGAGTAGAAGGAGAGTGGGGGAAAAAAGGTACGCTAGGTAAATCTCTGGATTAAAACACACAGATTTTCTGTAATACATGTTTAATCGCAAAAAAAGACAACCTGGATTTCAAAGCAAGACATGACGGTGCACTGCTCAGTGCTCCATGATGTGGTATTACATTTCTCTGTCTTTCATCATGCTCTCTTCATTTCTACAGCATCGTGTGAACTCTCTCTCTCTCTCTCTCTCTCTCTCTCTCTCTCTCTCACACACACACACACACACACACACACACACACACACACACACACACACACACACACACACATACACACAGCGAACGCAGTCTAGAAGGTCGGTAAGCACAAGCAGGCCTGTTGGAATGGGCATGAAAGCTGACGCTTAGCTGACTGGCACAAATTATGCTTGGCTGACCAGCAGAAATGGTGACTCCAGAGACAGACAGAGAAGACAGAGAGTGTAAAGACAGAGAGAAACAAAGCGAGTGGGGAGATAGAGAGAGAAAAACATACCTTTTCCTCCCTTGGACCGTGTGCGTGTTCGCTTGTCATCAATGTCTAAACTCATCTGTCATAGTCAGAGAGAAAAGGGGAGAGTCAAAATATCATGGAGGAGGACACACACACACACACACACACACACACAGACACCGCACATACACAGCCACGCATACACACATATACTTCCATCCTCACAGAAATATATTACAGCAGGGAACATACTCAAATACATAGGGCACTGTAGCCAGTTGGTCATTCATAATATACACATTGTTCCAGGATATGGCAGACACAGTCTCTCTTCCATTTTCCTGTAGTATGGAGCTATCAGATTATCTCTGCAAGTCTCACCCATTATTCCCCAATCCAGAAAAACACAGAGAGACAGAGAGGGAGGGTGAGAGAGAAATGGAGGGAGAGAAAGAGAAAATGTAAAATTACTGCAAATAAAAGTAAAAAAAACTACATCCCTAAAAAATACACTGGGTTATATCCTTCTCTCTCTCTCTCCCTCTCTCCATCACTTCATCACCCTGCAATTTGTTGCACCTGAACAATCAATATGATTGGCCCGTGCTCTTGGGGAAGTGCGGGGCATCTGGAAAAAGAGCCCATTTGTGACCGTGGTCCCATGGGAGGCTGGAGTGGTAATTATAACGGTAATAAGCACAGGGCTGACAATAATACAAACACAGTCACTCCAAATCACTGTAATTCCTCTCTCACAGGGCCTACTCTCTCCCTCATCCCTAGACTGCGCTTTCTAGCACAAAACAGCAGGTGTCAAACCCTGTCTTACACACACACACACACACACACACGCACATGTGGATACAACCTAGAATGAGCTCACTCTAAAGCTATTGGCTGGTTTTAAGGCACAATGGTGCCATTAGACACGATTACCCGGATGTGTTTGAAATCAAAGTGCCCTGAACCCCTCTGCTGCCGGGCCCGGCCCTGACCCTGGCAGCGGCACACTGGAGTTTCACAGGAGAGTTTATCGTTCGTTCCCCTGCTCTTTCTCCTTCCCCCCCATCTCTCGTGCGGGCCACTTCCTGTTGATCGCCGACTTTTTTTGGGCGCGAGGCATAATGGGGGTGCTGTGTGGGACTCAGGGGGTAAAGTCAGTTGAAAAGTCAGCTGTGTTTGCTTGCGCGCGTGTGGGTGTGTGTGTCTGGTCACATCCGGGCGTACAGGTGCGCCGGCGGGCCTCTCTCTTTCCCTCCGGGAGGCGGCAGGCGGGTCGGCGGGTCTCACAGGCCTGCTTTGTGCTCGCTGGGCCAGCCTTTTTGGCCGGGGGGGCGGGGGGTGAGTACGCACACGCTCCCCTGACTCACTGGCCCGCGAGGAAAGTTTGCTCGAGCTCTCTGCCAAAAAAAGAAAGTAAAAAAAGAGAGCCGGCAGAGATGAACGCCGTCATTGTGTGTGAGGACAGCCGCCCTACGTGCGCGCGCGAGCGCGCGTGTCTGTGGTGTCTCATTCATCAGCAGAGTTTGTATACCCTCTCTGTGCTTCTGAAACGTGCCTCCGACCCCCAAAACACAAAGCCCAGGGGACAGATGAGCCTACTGCATTCTTCTCCTCCTAATGATGACACTATGCGGCTCTCCCTCCCCTCTGTCTCTCCTCCTCGCAACCTCCCCTTTCATTCCTTCTCCCAGCTTTAGCTGATAGTCAACACATGAATTGCACAAGCAGTAATAGAGCCCCGTGTCGCTTTCATGTTTGCGTAACCATAGCGACGTGTGCGTTCCTTTCAAATAGGTAAGCGCATCAGAGTTCGCATCTCCACCCCCTCCGCACCGCACCCCCCTCCCCAAATTCCAGCTCATTAAAAGTGTGCGTCGAGGAGCTCGGGCCTGCCTTTAGCCCTCTGTCGCCTTCATCTGCCTTTCCCTGTATCTCTTTCAAAAGCCTTTTTTAATGTATGTTCAGACCTGTCCTTCGTCTGGGGTCTTTTTTAATTACGCCCTTTGACCGAAGAATGTATGTTAGCCAGACGAAGGAAGGAAGCGAGACATGGAATGACAGAGAGAGAGAGAGATGGGGGGAGAGAAAATGACAGGGCAGAGAGAGAGAAAGAAACATATATGGAGACATACTGCAGAGAGAGAGAGAGTGATAGAGAAGGAAAGAATGAGAGAGAGTGTGTGAGTCAAAGAGAGAGATACACAGAGAGTGAGAGAGAGGTGGGTGGGTGGGTGGGGGGGTCATGAATTCTGCAGAAAGCGTACGATAAGAGCTGTAGATTTTTATGAGTTAGGATATGGGGAGGTCCACGCATCCCTGGAGGCTGTGTGCTGCATTATTAATTATGTCCCTCTCCGCTGGCCGTATAGGCAGGCGTGCGGGTGTGCGGGCAGGCGTGCTCCCGCTTGCTAGCCTGACAGCTCTATGTAAATTGCTGGCTGGGGGCAATGACTCCACAAAAAAGGTCACCTCTCCGCCCCTGGTGGGAAGAAATGAGCCTTTTATTCCATCCCACGTTTACAAGAGGAGCACCGAGCTCAGTGCAGCTCTGCAACAAGCCACGGAGTGACAGGGCGACCGACGTCTCCGGAAATTACCTGTGGACAATTAAAGGAGTCCGACACTGTCGCCAAGGAGACCCATCGAGCCCGTCCGTCACGGGGCAGAGGAGGAGCAGGTTTAATGGATGCGCTCCGAGCTTGACTGACAAGCAATGAGGGTCATGTTTGTGTGTGTGTGTGTGTGTGTGTGTGTGAGTGCACCTGTAAATGTAGAGCTGTGGATATGAGTCGTGTCGTGCACCGCTGCGTATGTAAGCAGTATCTGTATTTGCATGTGGATATGTTCATGCTTTTCTTTCTTTCATGGACAAGATCCTCTCATCAACACCCCTGTTCTCCGTGTGTTTAAACAGACTGAGGCTCAGCAGGCCTGCCATTCTGCTGAAGCCTGCTAGCTGCTGCTCATCGCTCAGAATGTGGCATTATCTAAGTGGAGGCTCTTTAAAGCCAAGCAGTACGACTGCAACCCTTTAAACATATCAAATCAGATCAATGAATCAGCCGCTTCAGACGAATCCCTGTCATCAGAGCCGAAGGGAAAGAAAACATATATTGTGTCCCTGGGGGACTGGTTTTTAAGCTCTCTCTGTTCCACTTTCACTGTCTCACCTTGCTCTCGTGTATCTCCTATCGGGACCCGTCTAATGAGGTTCCTACTGGAACGAAAATGATGGGAGGTGCTGTGCAACAAGGAGCCTGTTGCACAAAGGAAAGCATATGGACCGAGAGAGGCACCACGCAGCGGGCCAAGCACACACCTCAGCAGAAGTGGTGATGGGGGGGAGGAGAGGAGAGGTAAAGAGGGAGTGGGTGATGGAGCGAGAGAGAAAGTCTTCTTTTATGCTGATCAAAAGAATGCAAACAAAAGCAGCTCAAGGACATGGGCACTTTCAAGCCACTCCACACCTCCCAAATAATGCAACAAAAAGGCCTCCGGAAACAAAGTCTGACAGGGTGCGGGACAGGCGAGCTTCATGCTCTTTCAGCACGCCAGCCGCTTTACACAGGCACAGCGCGTTTGGGGGCGGAGGGGTGGAGTCAGGTGGACGCACTCGGTACTCGGGAACCTGACTCCAGGCTCCTCCCACGGCTCAGCGAAGGGCAGAAGCTTGAAGGAGACCCTCGCCTCAAACGTGGCTGGCAGGGGGGTGCGGCGGGACTCACTCTGATTGGTCGGCTCTGTGGTCTGAGAGAGGGCCGGCCGCGGCTGATTTTGTCTCCTCGCGTCCAGCGCTGGTTCAGGAGCTCTCCCCGGTACTCATTCTCTGCTCCAGGACGAGAGACAGACAGAGGGGAAAAGGGGTGAGGGCAGAAAAGGGAGGAATAGAGATGCAGGTAGAAAGAAGGAAAGGAAGAAAGACATGAGGCTTGCAGTGCGTTTATTACCACAGTTTCCATTCCAAAGCAATGGTTCAGCAGTAATTGGACCAGCTCGCCCCATCACCTGTCCAGCTAAAGTGAAACCACTGGATCATAAAGGCCATTTTCGGTGGCAGAATCTCTGAAACGAATGGCGCACCAAATAGGACAGTGTGAATTCGACTACCTGAATCCGTAGATCCTGTCATTGAAGCCACTACAAGACTACAATGAATGAAAAGTCCTATGAGAAGAGGGAGTGTATGAGGAGAGCCAGAGTGTACTGAAGACGAGGAGATGAGTGCACTAAGCCATATTTTTTACCACCTAGTAAAGCAGGAACATCCTTCACATTTTACACACGCATGTCACACATGACCACAAACGTGCGCACAAACACACACACAAACGTACACTAAAGTAGCTGGAATATCTGTCAGTCTGCTATTAGAATCAATCAACTGTGTGCATTTTTAGAGTGCTTTTAGTTGTGGGGGGTATAAGGGAGTGGTGTGGCAAAGAGGGGGTGGGTCAGGGTTCTGGGGGAGGGGCACAGAGTCATAAATAATGAATCAACCATAAATCAGAGCTCTTTTTCCCTTCTTGTTCTTTTTTCATCAGGGTAATAGCCTCTGCCACAGTGCTGAATTGACAGACATGCGAGTTAAAGTAATAAAAGCGTGTCCTGATAAAACCTGATGAAAGTAGAATCCCCCAGAATGCACTGCTTTGGCACTAATTCTGTCACACTCTGCATTACCGTGATCCTCCAATTCATCACTGTACACAGATCAGTGTCTCACTGCTGGATTTCAGTGTCCAAATATGTGCTCCGGGATTCAGTTTGTCCTCGTGTCGCAATGTGAGCTATGGTTTAGAGCATCATTGAATTTAAAATTAAGATACATTTATGTACTTCACTGACAAATGTTAGGGAGAACTAAAACTTCGCAGAACTTCATGATAATAATAACGCTATTGTCAAATGCTGATGTGATAACAACAACAATAATAATAATTATTATTATTCTTATAATTGTTATTATTATTTTGTGTCTGGTATATTATTATTATGTTGTTGAGGCTTTTATAATTATTCGTATTGTATTATCTGTTTTATTATACTCTTTTTCCAGTTTACCTTTCTATTTATGAGGCCTGTTAACACCCATCTCCCCTTCTCTGTTGCATCCACTCATAACTTCCTCTCTCCTCCTCTCACTCAATCTGTCATTTTTTGTTTCTGACAGTGGGCTCCCATCTGTCTCAGCCTGGGCACTAAAACACACCTCTGATGGAGAGAGAGGGAGAGACAGAGAGAGAACGTGGGAGAGAGAGTGCTAGAGAGCAGAGAGAGAGAGAGAGAAACAGACTTAGCCTTGAGTGATAGAGTTTGCTGTCAGTAAATAAGGGGCTTGTTAAACATGTCTGTCTTCCCTGTGTCTGTTCCTCTCTCCTTCTCACCCTCTTTATCCCTAACATCTGCCCTCCTCTCTCAGCAAGCACAAAGTAAACAAACCAGCCAGATCTGATTTGGCTCCTTTGAAAACTCTGCAGAGCAGCAATAACACAAAAAGACAGGCAGGATGCCAGTCAGAAGCATGGAGCTGAAGGGCATTGTCAGGAAAAGCATTTTCAACATTTCCAATGCACTTTACATGCGTGCATGCGCGCACACACAAATACACATGCACACACAAATGTGCGCACACACGCAAACATACAAACACACACTCACACACACACACACACACACACACACACACACACACACACACACACACACTAACTTTCTGTGCTTGCACAGAACAAAATGCTTATTTTTCAACTTTCAGCTTCCCTCTTAAAAAGTGACTATAACAGCACTACTGTGCACCCTCCCAACTGCTCCAGTGCTCTCTCAATTTCAAGCCATATAAACCAAACTGTGTATCACAGACAGCCCTTTTACATCACCCTGAGAAACCCCTGCAGCCTTGTTACAAAAAGTCCACTCGACACTTTTCAGGTCCTCTAGAACAACCTCACCTCCGTAATCCAGCCCTGTGGTACTCTGTGCCCACAGTAGTTTCTGGTGCTACCCCTACTTAAGCAAAGGGAAGATTTACTGGGGGTGAGCGCTGCATTAATTAAAGTTAAGGAGAGATAGATCACAATTAGCTGATTGCCTAGAATATTATTTTAGGGGATTAGTGGCAATAGACAACAAGACTTTGAAAGACAGAAACTGATGATCTTTCATAGATAAAACGTGATGAACAGAACACAGGAGGGAGAAAGCAAATAAGAGAGAATGGCAGACAGAACTATGTTTTCCATATCTAGCAGTATTCTGCAGTGTAGGGTTATGTAGAGTTTAGCAATAAATGCACACTTTAGATTACATTTGGGTAGATGCCATGGCTGTAATCTGCAGGGCAATACAATTGCAGGATTTAGCAGTAACTTTGTGCGACTAAAAGTATTGCTATTAATAAGGTGAATGATCAAGGAGTTGCGTAAACGTATTCAGTTCACTCAAGTGACGACAACACACAAAAAATAAATTTCTTATTATTATTATTATTGCTATTATGTGTCTGGTATATTAAATAGAATGTACTGCAGTTCTGAATCATAATTATTTTTCTGGCCAGAAACGGTAAATATATCAACAGCCACTCAAAGTCACTATACAGCGATACTGTTTAAAATAAAATAAAATAAAACCCCCATAAAAGAGCTTATTTGAGAGGAACACTTTTCCCGCCTGCAAAAGTAAAACTATATGACACCCACAAACGGTGGAAGGTGTCTGATTTTGCGACTGCTCTTTCGATATTCAGCGCTACTTCCAACAGAAAGAGAAGAAACCGTCTTTCAAGGTTAGCGATAAGTTGTTTTTGAACCAACCGCACGGGCAGAGGAGATTTAGTGTCGACTCAAGAACACTTGTTCCGAGAATAAAGTGAGCAAATAATGTTGCAGTTCCAGGGCAAAAAAAAAACAAAAAAAAACGGATGTAAAATGACATAACAAGAGGAACGAATGCGTCTTAAGTCGCCAATCAGTTTAGGTGTATGCAGTTTAGTTTTCCAATGCTCCCAGCCCATTACAAATACCACTTTTCTTTATTAATGATAGGGACGACCCTGACCCCGGCCTTCATGGCGTGACTTTGTGGAGTGCACTGAATGATAACAGCGCAGTTTGGCCCAGCTGGTCCATTCGACATGTTTATTGCGCTCCCCACTCCGGCGGTCCCGCGACACCTGCTGCCGACACCGCAGTCGCCGCACGCATCTCAATTTTGCACCTTCTCAAGTCGCAAAAGTCTACCTTGTGCAAGACACAAGACCATTTTGTGTCGTTATAAACGCACACGACTTGGCAAGACCGAAGAATTCGTGATGTTACAGCTTAATCAAAAGAAGAAGCTTCTAAAAAAAGAGCTTTGTCCATTATAGCTAATGGCTCCATTGATTCAAAGTATCGTATAGTCCAAAGCTTATAGTTAAAATTTATGCTTAGCGAGTCGGTTAACTGAAACATCTGTCGGTCGATTTTTAAAACTAAACCTAGCCTATAAAAACGATTTTCGGTCATACGTTTAAAAACAAGGGACTGTGAGGATATCACAAAACATAAAACAGATAACATCCACCTTTATTAAACTCAGAAGTGTCCTGGCATCATTCCACCCACCTTTAAATTTCTCCGCAATTTCCGCAAAGATAGAGAGATAGAATCTGCCCAAGTTATTACGAAAGCCCTTTCCAGGCGATAAAATAAACGACCGTGGGCGCGGGTCTACTATTCAGCTGAATAACCAGAGCCGGCGAACGTTCACTGTAGTCGCAGTGCAAAACGAAGTAATATACAATATAAACAGCATTTAGGTTACTTTGCAAAAGTCTTGTTTTTCATTACACTGGTTGCACTTTTGCAGTAGCAGCAGCGATAGGAGCAACAGTAATAAAGTAACACAAGCAATAGAGACAGTATCGACAACAGTATTTGTCAGTAGTAAAACTAAGAGAAGCAGGGGGTTTGAGCGCAGAGACCGGTAGTATGATTTGGCAATACTGTGTGGTTTCATTTCTTAATCCGGGGTGGTTATAATTAACACAACAAAATAGTAACTAGCACTATCTATTATATATAATATCAGTTCGGTTTCTTGTACGAAACCCTAGTCGTGTAGCAAATAAACTTTCAGGTCAAAGATGTGCGGGGGAAAAATCACAGTCAAGCATCCTGTACATCCACCATCTTGGTTGCAGGTGTTTTGATCCGATACTTCACACAATACAGAATATGTCGCCAATGAAAACACATAATGTCAGGATAACAGATAAACGAGGCGCGCAGGCACTCGTGTTTAAGCCCCGTCGCACGAGAGAGACCGGGGACGGGAGCGGACGGGCGCTATTGCTTCTCCACTCGGTCGCGGTTCATGTTTCATGACTTTCTCTTACGCATCTCACCAGGGGCGGTTGACATTTAAAGAGAGCATCTCCACTCTGTTCTCTGCTGCAGAAAATCAAATGGCCACCCCCTCTTCCTCCACGCCATTCGTGAGCTCTGCCGGGAGTCCAGTGCTACGCCCATTGTTCGACCTTAATTACAAGAGCCATATGGAACTAACTCCAAATACTGCCGGAGAATTTAACGCAACTAAAACATCGAAGGATGCATTTTTTAATAACTTATTACAAGCGTGCAACTGACTGCAGCAGTAAATACTGAAAATCTTATCCTGACAATTATATGCTAAATGAAAGAAAAGCTAAGGAAAAGCCAGTTACAACAGCGACGCAAAGACCTTTAGATAACGCATTAACATGTAAAACGGATCGCAGCCTACACGGAACCGTAAACTGAAGGAAACACCAGGCTACGCAACCGCATGCGATTTCTGTGGTAAAGTGCGCAAATAAACAGCCATCGCCACGTTTCAGCGAGAGCGCCATAGTTTACCGCTCCACCCTCACTTTTCCC
Source organism: Electrophorus electricus (assembly GCF_041902795.1). Taxonomy (NCBI): domain Eukaryota; kingdom Metazoa; phylum Chordata; class Actinopteri; order Gymnotiformes; family Gymnotidae; genus Electrophorus; species Electrophorus electricus. The sequence continues at coordinate 8,233,917 of NC_137520.1, read as the reverse complement.
GTCTCAACTCCTCACTCTTGGCTTCTTCGAGCACGCAACTGAGCGCCGCAAGGAAACGCGTCTTACACTACCCACTCCATTTCAAACCTTCGAACATATGCTTTCCATATGTTACTACTGTTTGGCTGATGTTATCGTCACACTTCAAGTATTATAATCACTCACCCGTAACAAATCAATGTCCACACAGGGATTCAAAAGAACACTGATAGCCTCGAAGGTTAAATACAAAAATAACTTATCAAGCTTTTCTTCTCCAGGATCAAACACTTTGATAAGGTATGACATCTCGCAGTGGGATGAGTCAGATAAATCAATCTATAAGTATGACTAGCTTTGATGAAATGATTAAGAAACGTTCTGAGAACTGCGACTATGAGCTAGAGGCGACTTCTTGGTAGGCTAAATTCTTCGCACATCTTACAGTCCAGGAGCTAAGAGTATTAAACGTTTGCTCTTTATGAAATACAAAACGGCAAAATATACTCAAATGCAATGACTCAAGATTAAAAAACAATTTAGGATAATATTTACCTGAGTAATAGGATAATTCCGAAAAATGTCGTCCTACCTACAAATGGGAAGGTCTTCCTCGTTTTTGGGATGTATTTAGTATGCTGTTAAATAGTTTGAATAAAATTATCCCATTTACAGATATTTAAAAGGTCTAAACTACTGATCCGGTAAATCCAGATAGTATCACAGAGAAAACGGGATAATTTGCCTTTTCTGATGCTGCTACGGGCGCGCCAGCCTCCAGAAGGGGTGGTAAATGTTACTTGTTTGTAAGCAAAAACATGGCTTCATTTGCCTTTGTCAGCGAGAAAACGTAATATTGACTTACCTTTCCCTCATGAGCCATTGTCCCCCACCTCCTCCCTCCGCCCTTTGCCATGACATCACGAAAGCTGTAGTAAAACCTACAACATCAGATGGGCTGGGCTTTGGGTACCCCCCACAATAATTCAATGGGCATGTGTAGAGATACATACACACACTCAGTCTCTTATGCTGTCTCTTCCCCAGATATAGGCTATAAAGCCGTGAACGCGCTCGCTCTCTCTCTCTCTCTCTCTCTCTCTCTCTCTCTCTCTCTCTCTCTCTCTCTCTCTCTCTCTCTCTCACACACACACACACCCACACACGCACGCACGGGCAAATACTTTCAGATAGTTTATGCTTTCGGTATTTGTTTATCGGAAACACTAGGGTTGTTTGGATGCAGACTATGCAGACAAATAGCATCAGCTGTCCCGACAAGTATCTTTTGATCAATAAACACACTGTGCGCCTTGCTTCGTTGTATGTGCGTCTGGTAGTGTCCTCTGAACAATTAAGGGCATAAGCCGCTTATTTCACACCGGGTGATTAATCTTTAGTTTTCCACAAAAGCATGTCGCTACTTTTATGTGGACCTTCCCCCTGCGAGCCATCCTAAGTGGTACCGTCCAGTGAATCACACAATAATTTTTTGTTTGGGGAGGGCTTTGAGGTGTGTTTCAACTTACAGAGGACTATGGTATCTGTAGGTTCGGTCTTTAAAGTGTGCGTGCAAGAAGCTTTTTAACTGACTCTGTCGAACATTAGAGTGGTCAACATCTTATGTCTCGGAACGCTTGAAAGTATCCATACTATAGTTCATTGAAATCCCAAATGTTGTTATTATTCCAACAACCAAAATCGAAGTATAATATATAAATAAATAATTTACATGTAATTAAATAATTAATTAACGTAAATAATTTACGTTCGTTCATTCCTCCACTCTTACACTTCATCGATTTTAAAAGTGTAAAAAGTAAACAAAACTTATATGCTTAACTGGAAGAACTACATCGTAAAAAAACGTTGCTTAACAGAAACGGACCACCGTATAGAATATTTTTAAAGAGTACATATACTCAACTACTATCACTTTAAGTAAACAGACCAATGGAACTTGGAACGACTCCCAAATACTGTTCACGCGGTTGTTTTGCTTTGTTGTTTTGTAACCATTAGTGAAAATGACAACCATTCATTACAAGCCATTTGAGAATATTCTCCACAAATGCCACTCTTTATCTGCTGTCTCCACGCTGCGCACGGGGAAATTTCCAAAAGCCAACCTTCGCCTTTCAGAAATTCTATTAAATTCTTATCTCTTTGAGGCAGGCTCTTTTTTGCTATCCCATTGTTATGCACTGGAGCTGAAATCAATCACGAAACGTCCACGCCGCATCAATATGATTCCAGTTGTGCGACGCTGAGCAGAGCTCCACTCACTGAAACACAGCCCAATAAACAAAAGGCCAAAAGGAGAAATATATACACATACAAAATAAGCTCCACTGTCACACGCCCGAGACCAGGAGTCAGGTGTATGGGGCAGGTCCGACTATTTCTAAGAATATCTCCCAGGACGAAAAGCAAGTGATAACAGAAAACGGCTAGAACAAGCACGTAACCAAACTGCGCTTCAGCACCCCAGACAGCGCTTTAGCGTACGCGCGCTGGCCAAGGACCATGGACAGCGACATGGTGCCAAGTAACGAAATACATGGAAATAACAAACGGTTCATGTTGTTCACAGAAAATGTATTGTCTTCATTGCATTATTGCAAAAATACCAGCTTTTGTGATGTGTAGGTTGAACATCTTGTGTGAACGCTGAAAATCTAATTCATAGTTTACTGACAGCCTGGGTGGCAACCTTGAGGCCAGCTGATCAGTTTATTGTCAAACTTTTAAATTACCCTGGGAGCAAAACTGCTAAAACATAATTTCCTATGTCTCCCTTACATCCGCTATGAATGGTACTAACATTATTCTGGTGAGGAAAGGTATGCAGATGTATTGCGGAAATGTTTAGTATGAGTCTACGACTTCGATTTCAGTGTCTAATCATCGAGACAATTTTATTATAAATGGAATACCCTTTTTTTTTTTTTTTCCTGCTCCACAAGCAGCGCTTTATGTCAGCTGCTAGTTCAGTACGTCGCCTGGGAGCACCACGAGACCGGTGGCGGTATTGTGGCGAGAGTCTGGTCAGTACAAAAACTGCATAAGGTGGCAGCTGAGGGAATGAAGTTGAGAGGCCCCAACTCTGCGAAGGCCCTCGACAGATGGAATAAGCCGACAGACAACAACAGAAAAGTTTGAATGCGCCTCGGGGCTGGTATTGTCCGCTGCGCAGTCGTTATAGTCCCCGTGGAAACAAACCGCCCTTTGTCTAAATAGTTCGACAGCAGTGAAGTTTAGTAAAGGGTGTGTCTAGTAAGTTCCTGAAAGTTGTACACTTTATACAAATCTCATTCTCAAAGCTCGTAGATAATCAATCATAGAATAACATAATCAATCATAGAATAGTCTAAGAGCTGGTATAAAGAAAACACTGATTTATTTGTTCCTTATGATATGTACACACTGTTATAGCGACCTAGCTAATCTTTTCACTCTCATTTTTTACACTGAAAAGGTATTAGTTGGGATTAAGCTAACTTGTAAATTTTGTTTTCACATGTGAGGGAGGCGACTTCTATAACATTTCCTACAAAATAGGCTTGCTCAGCTCTGAAAAAAAAAACTTTTACTAGAAGACCCATTTTCTAATTTTCTAACAAAAACGCCCACGCGAAAATATTTCACATGCTTTCTATATCCTAACTATTTTTAACTAATTCGCAGACTGCCTCTGCCATAAACTATTAGTTAATGTGGAGATAAAATAAGAACTAAATTTAACTCACCTAAGAAAGTTCTACACAGCTTCATTGTTTCAATCCACTATTTCCCATACGCGTCCGTCAAGTGCCGATAAAGTAAAGTTGCGAGGAAAAAAGTTGTGGTCAACAGAGCAGAACTTCTCTCTTGGACCTGCTGGGAGCAGGAGGTACGGTGAGGCGTGTGCGGGGTGACGCAGGCTCAACAGCCAACCAATCATCGGAGTGCTACCAAACTCAGCCAATCAAAAGCGTCGGGCTCAGTTGTCAACAACAATGCCGATAGAATGCCAACACAAAGGACATGTGGCCTGCGATTTCTTAGGCGCAGACCAGACGGCGTTTCCGATTAGTTTTACATACGTTTGCAAGCCTAAAGTCTTAAAGTCTTGCAACTATATATATATATATATATATATATATATATATATATGAAACACAAATTACCAAAAGTTAAACGTTTAAGTATCATTAATTGGCATGTTTTGTCATTACTGAAAAACATGCAACTTTTTCAGTATACACATATATGGCTGTGAGAAGTAAACATATATAACGCAGGGAAGTAAACAATCCAGAATTACTGGCTTGTAGTACCAAAAACAATTTTTATAAATACAGAGAGCGAGAGAGACAGAGAGACAGAGAGAGGGAGAGAGAATGACTGTATGTGTGTGTGTGTGTGTGTGTGTGTGTGTGTGAGAGAGAGAGAGAGAGAGAGAGAGAGAGAGAGAGAGAGAGAGACAGACAGAGACAGGAGTATTTCTCAGATGAACTGAGTGAACATTTGCATCCTTTATGGAGCGATTAGAGAGAGCAGAATCAGATCCTCTACTAGAAGCACTAGGCAGAGAGCATAGTGTGTGTATGCCTGTTGGTAAGAGCCCCAGCACTCTCTCGTCACATGCACTCTGATATCAAGACATCACACAAATCCCACTGGCGCCCTTCTCACCACTTCATCCCTTTCTGCTCTCTGCCTCTCTCTGAACATTACTCTCCCTTTTTCTCCTCAGCTATGCGCACTCCTCTCTCTCTCTCTCTCTCTCTCTCTCTCTCTCTCTCTCTCTCTCTCTCTCTCTCTCTCTCTCTCTATGCACTTGGTCCATGCCTTACATGCTATTACATCATTAACACTCCTGTCTTCTGAAGCAATCTTGATTTTTTTCCCCCAAATCATTCGTTCAACCAAAACAAGCAAGGCACTGCAAATGACTGAAGCCAACGCAGACACACATATATGCGTGCGCGCGCACACACACACGGAAGCGGCTTGCTGGCGAGGAGGCAGGAAAGAGGAGAGAAGGCGAGCAGGGTGTGGAACTCCCCACAGCGGCTTTGGCAGGGCCCGGCCTCCCCTTCAGCAGATGGCTCTTTTGATAATCACGCTCCTCTCCAGGCCTGTCTCCATGCCCCAGCTCTGCGTTACCATGGCAAGCGGACATGTAATGGATTCGCCGCTTATTAAATTTGCCTCCTTACAAAAGAGAGGCTCTCACTTAAAATGGAGAGCAAGCCAGTGTGGCGCACGCTCAGCCTGCTTTATCACGGCCTGCCAGACTTTCCCCCCAGTCACCTCACACTCATTAACCTATTAACTTTAGGGTCTTCCCCCTTTACTGCTGCGCGCCGCCTTTCGTACACCTAAAGTGAGGGTCTACCACTCCCCGAGTGCTCTGCAGAGCACAAGGGTTTGCAACTGCACCCCGGCTTGCCATGGTCCTCACCCTTGCCCTCCTTTCTTGACCCCTTGACAACATCGCCGCTCTACAGGAGGCTCTGCTCAGTCCCGACATGCCCTGCAGCTGTCTGCAAGGCCATAGAATAATAATGAAAAAAAAAAAAAGGTTTCGGCAAACACAGGGCAAAGCTTTGGAATGTACTGCAGGAGACAATGCAGGGGGAGAAAAGCACTAGGAGAGAGAGAGAGAGAGCTAGAGAGAGAGCGAGAGTAACCAAACTACATAGATCCATGCTAGAAGGTGAAGCTTTGGATTCAAATTAAGAACTTTACTTTAAAAAGGAAGTGTTCGGCTGGAAGCCACCATGTGACTAAATGAAATGTGACCTTCATGTTAGCTCTAGGTGTCATTTCTGATTAGCGCAGGGTAAGCAGGGTGGCTGCGTGGAGGTGGATGTGAGGTAAGAGGAGATACACGTGAATGGCAGCAGATTGCTGGAGCTGCAGTCTCAGGGACGAAGATGCACTGGGCCATGCACTTTGACTTATGAGAACAATCAGGCCTGGAGCATGTCTGCCCTTTCATTTGTCTATGTGCCTTAACCATCCCCTCCTCTTCTTCCTCTCTTTTAGTCTCACACACACACACACACACACACACACACACACACACACACACACAAACTCACGCTCACTCACTCACTCACTCATTCACTCAAAGGGCATCTTAAATCTTTTTTTTGTGCCACCTTGCAAAGCGACATGACTAAGCTTGAGGAAACAGCATGATACTGTAAATAGTGTGATAATGAATGTGCATGCTTTACAGGAACTAGTATTTAGACTTCTTCCAATTTTTGTTGTTAAAATATCACTACTTCACTACTATTACTACTGCTAATAATAATGCTAATAATTCTTCTTCTTCTAATCATTATTTTTATTAGGTAAACAATAATGACAAGAATCACTCTTTCATTGCCCTGGGCCATAAACAAACAGACCATCACAAGTTTGACCTGGGTGCAAGCTTATATTATCATCATCTTTAGTCTTTCAGATGTTGATTTCGATGCCCCCCCCCCCCCCCCACCACCGCCAGTCCACGAAGGGGCCAGTAATGCCAAAGGATATACAACTACTCCTCCACCCCTGTGGCCTTCTGCTTAATAAGCCAGGCAGGACCCCTCCCTTTTTCCAACCCCTTCAGCCTGCCCCCTAACTCCCCCTACTCTCCTTGTACATGTCCGTGCTCGAGCATGAGTGTGTGTGTCTGCGCGCGTGCGTGCGTGCGTGCGTGCGTCCAGGCCTGGCTCCGCTAACTGCACTCCAGCTCGTTGCCTCATTACAATGACAAAGAGCTGCCACACTTTTGGGTGGAGCCTCGGGCCACGGTAGGCTTTGGGCCCTTTGAGCGGACGGCATACTTAATAGGCTTTGTGCAAGGGAAGAAAAGGGGGGGAGAGAGAGAGAGAGAGAGAGAGAGAGAGAGAGAGAGAGAGAGAGAGAGAGAGAGAGAGAAGGCGAGCAGGCCCAGCTGTCACGGCACTAGATATCAGTCTGACACAGCAGCACTCTTCCGCTTTCTGCCCCCCTTTGCTGAGGTTAGTTGTAGACATGCACAAAAGTGAGTGTCTGGAGATGGAAAAAGCTGACGCGAAAGAGCTGAGCTAGCAGCATCTCGATCATGAGCTGAATGAAAAAAAAAAATGCTCTACAAAACTCAATATAATGTAACATAGAAAGGAAAGGCTCCATTAATTCAAGAGAAATTAGAAGAATATTACAATTAAGGAGAGTAAATTGACCTATAAAACCCAAGAAAAGAAATGTAAACAATCCAAATCAATGTATGCTTAAAATCTAAATGAGGTCACTTGAAAAGTGCAATATGCTATTTAAAAAGTTTTACTTGTTAATCTGGAATGCTTAACTTTTATCAATACAGTGTGTAACACTGTAATCATTTGAGGTCTGAACATCATCCCTGCCAATGTGCGTGCACACACACAAGACAAGCTGGAGCAGGATGGGTGGTGTTTAGCAGATCCAGCATGCTGTGGGTGGAGGTGGGCTGAAACCTGTGGAAATGTTTGCCTAATCCAAGATGATCATGCCGGGAAGCTGTTAAAGCCTGTTGGATCATCTTAACCCATGTGCTGAAGTGAAGGAGGGTTTGCTTCAAGGCCTAAAAGTGGTAGACCATGCCGCAGAAGGGTGCGGGGTTCGGCTCTGCGCCTCAGAAGGGCCCTTCCCCCAGCGTGAATTAGGAAAACCATTGCTCACAAATCATCAAACGCCATCATCAAACTCCATCCTCTCTGCCCCCTCCTTCACCCCAGCACTCCACGAGAAGGGGTTGAGAACAAAAACGAGCAAGAGGCATGAATAAAACGGAGGACACCTGGACCAGGGGAAATGGGGACACAGTGCACGGGCGGGACTGAGACACGCTGTACACGGATAACAAAATAGCGGCTGTGTGCAGGCGTGCATGCGCGCATGTGTGCGTGTGTGGATGCTTTGTTGCTATGGTAGCAGGCCTCAGCTGATTGTAGGTTATGGGGGCTGGGGGCCTGCTTGGAAGGCATCTGTATGCAAATGTCATTATGGTATAGAGATGTTTGGAGAGGTCCCGGAAAAAGTGAATGGGGGAGGTGACAGAACAAATGAAAGGACGGAAGAACTGACTGGGGGACCATTTTCATAAAACCACCATTTCTCATAAAGCCACACAAACTCTAAGGTAGTGGTAGCTCAGCTCACGAGACATTTCCAATCTTATGCTTCCATATAAAGAATTTAGTTTCCAAGAGCAGCACACACACACACACACACACACACACACACACACATAAATATTATATATATATATTTGAGACATTAAGACATTTACTGAAAGTCAGCAATAACTGAAAAGTATTGCGAGCACATGAAGGAAGGTTCATAACACACACTTATGCAGCTAATTAGTACATACAGAGCTTACATAGCTTATCTTTCTCTACTGCAGTGTAACATTAAAGGAAATATTATCTGCTTCTTGTAAATGTGCTCCAAATGCTTAATTTTTTGCAACATTAAAGTAGAACAGAATGTGACACAGATCCTTATAGACAAAAAGACATTCACACAAAAAAAAATATGAGGAAGCTTCTGTGATGAGAGAAAACACACACACACACACACACACACAAAATGTGCACACAATCAGGTCACAAGAGCAGGAGATACAAATCGCTTTTCTGTTACTTATTACTTATCATTTATTATTTCTTATTGTCATTCACTTTTTCGTAGCTCTTGCAGTTCTCTTTCATAATTTCACAAGAAAGTCTGTTGGAACCCACAACCCGCAATTTGAATAAACCTCTTCACTACAAAAAGTGTTCACATCAAAATGGCTCACGTGTGGATGGACCCAATACAACATGTTTTGCTCACTGCACTATATGGCACCATGGTGTCAGAACGTATATGTGGTATTGTCCTCTTGGCATGAATAGAAGCACTACTGTAGACTGATCCATTCATCCTCTTTGTCCCTCTTTGGCTAGCACACGAACAAAGCAATGCATGGAAATGCACTAGGTTATATTTTATATATTATTTTCCAGGATAAAGGGAGTGGTAAAGAACAAAAATAGTGGCCCCTGTTTTCTTTGTTCTAATAGAATAAATGCTCCCATCAACTACATTCCACTTTCTAAAACTCTAAACACAAAGCCCTCATAAAGCTGAGAGGCTTATTGTACGAATCAGCCACAATTTTCAACAACAAATAGTGCTGTTCTATTTTAATCCTTTTCATCAGTCAAACCAAAGAGCAATAGTTTCAAGGTTCCAGAAGTCATTTGCATTTGTTTAATCTGTTTTCACTTTAAAGTTCAGTGTATCGATATAAATTAATTTAAATAAAGTGATGCCTCACTCACCCTGTAAAGGAATTGGCATCTTGATCATCTTTGTACAAAGATTTTCCTTATAAAAAACAACAAACAAGCAAAACTTAGAAAAAAGAAGAGGGAATCCATACTAAAGAGACATCTGCCTTAATGTGGATGGAAATGGACAAGATACTGGAGTATTATGGACATATATAGAAATAATTCTTCAAGTCTGAGAAACTTCTGGAGCCAAACTATGTTACATAAAGTAGAATCTTGGTATTACATTATTATTAAAATGTTCTACTATCATAAGATTCCCAGTCATTTCAAATATGCTTATAATAAGACCATTTACGTAGACAAAGATCTTAGAGTGTAGAGAGCTAGAGTCAATAGCTACATCAAAATGCATAACAATGGTGTGATATTAGTCTAACTGAGGCTGTTATTCTGACAAATAGACTAAGACGTGCTCATGTAGACCCAGGTCTAAGCTTCCCCAGGATTAGCCCAGATAGAAAATATGGTCAAGGCCAGCATTAGCTGAGATGTTTGGACATATAAATACCTGGATCATTTAGCAAATAAAGCTGTAATTGCCAGAGTCTGTTTTTATGTACAACTGTAAAAAGAATGTACAGCATTTTTCGACAATTGCATGGTTATTGTGGTCAGACTGTACAGTGGGAACAATGATGACAGCTGGATGTGTGTTTTTTTAAAAAGAAACGGAGCAAATCTTATGGACAAGTACACATTACAAAGTGGCATGGTTTGATGTCATGCTCTTACTCCACATACTCAGTGGCAAAGCCTGATGTGTAATTGTAATAGTCACAGCACATATGGGGGCAGTATCACCGGGCTTTTGGCATATGCGCAAACGTGCTTTCACATGCAATTACATACATACACACACACATAGAGACATAGACACTTATACAGCCATGAAAACAAAAAATGATGAAATGTTCTAAGCGCCCTACCCTTTAACACACACACACACACAAACACACACACACACACACACACACACACACACACACACACACCCACCCCCCACACACACACACACAGACACAATGCTGTCAAGCTGTCAATGCTGTCCCAGGAGTCAGGAATCATGAAAAACCCTGCACCAGGAAGACTCTCCATTAACCATTCCGTAGGAGTCGTATCTATTCATCCATTACTCTAGCTCTCATGCACTGCCCTCTCTTCTGGATTAAAAAAAAAAAACCAACAACCCAGGCCTCTCTCATTCTTCTTTACACAGTATCTTGACGAGGCCCTTACAGAGAGTCAGAGTTATCGCAACTACTGTCGTACCATGGTCTCCCCTCACTCTGCAGCTTTGCTCCAGGTTAAAGAGAGAGCCGGGGGGGGGGGGGGGGCATGAATTATTCATTGTGGCCCATAATGAAACGTGGTCCACTCTTTAAAGTGTTTGGTATGTAATGGAGTTTCAGCCACAGAGCTATCATTTTCTCTTAATGGTGCTTTCTGGGCTGCTCGCTGTGACCCTCTCCACACACACATACACACACACACACACACACACACACACACACACACGCACACACGCACACACACACACACACACACACACACACACAAATGTGAGTGAGCACATACAGATGAACACACACACATACACATACACCCACACGCGTGTGCACAGACACCAGCGAGTGAAGGCGATTACCGACAGCTGCAGGAGTTTCAGAGCGGCCAAAGTGGCCAATTTTCTTGATGCCATTTAAACAACAAACACAGCAGACTGTTAAAAGAATGAGAGCGAAAAGTAGGAGAAAAGGAGGAGAGAGAGCAGCACTGGTCATTGCACTGAATGTGTGTGTTTATACATGTGTGAATGTTCACTCAGAAATGACTTGGCTTTAGTCTGGCAGTTTGCTCACTCTGTGTGTGTGTTCATGCGTGCATGCAGGTCCTCAGACACGGCTCTTTTAGCCGATGCATCAGAACACATTCAGTGCCAGGACTTTATGCTGTACTGTTGCTGTGCGGTAACTACACACAGGCTTCTTTAGTGCAAACCTTCACGTATTTTTAGTCCTGTGTGTGTGAGTTTGCGCATCATCTGGCCCATACATTTAGATCAAAGGTGACAATCAGCACAGAAATCTATGGCACCGCACTTCACACTTCTGCATTCATAACGGAATGAGTCGTTTTCCCTGAGTGTCTGTGTGTATCTTTGTGTGTATTTGTAAACACAAAAAGTGTGTGCTTCGTGCCTTTTTTTTCGCCATGGGAAGAACCTCATACTTCACAAACAGGAGCCATGGACATGATGCAATATGAATTATAATATTTCTTAGTGTTTAGTGTGTATGGGCCCCTCATCTCACTTTAACAGCTGTTGCATAGTGCCAAACCACTGTGTATTGTAATTCTGCAGTGGACTAGTACGCAACAGTTATAGTTGCTTTTTTTAGGGGAACAATTTTCATGTGTTACTATCTTTGTGGGTCTGTCACATCTGTTCTTCTTGTCTCACCTGCTTTCTTCATCATGGAGTCTCGAGCCAGCTTCATCAGATCCAATTTCCCTGCACACTGAACACACCTGCTTCCAATTTAGTCCCCACTCCTTGTATGTTTAAGTTCTGATTTTCTGTTTGTAGGTTGTGAAGTCCTGCAGAGTATCTACCAGTAGGTCTAAGCCTTCTTATTGGTATTGCTTAGTGTTCTTGCCTCTTGTTGCTGACTCTGGCTTCCTCTGTTTGCAAAGCATTTTGTTGCTTGGCCGTGTTTGAGATTGTTTGCCAGCCTACCGGTTAATAAACCTTGGCCTGGATTAGCACTGTGTTTTTGGATATCAGTCTGTGTTTGTTTGCCTGTGCTATTAAAGGTGAGTTGTTACTTGCAAAATCTGCTCTCGACTCTGCTTCTGAATCTAAGTGTGTCAGAGGTATTTCTGTAGACTTACTGTCAACTGTAGCTAGATAAAGCCATAGCTGCACACAAAGCTGGACCTAACCTTAACCCCAGTAAACCACAAAACTGGACCTAACCTTAACCCCAGTAAACCACAAAACTGGACCTAACATTAACCAAAGTAAACCATAAAACTGGACCTAGCTTAACCCCAGTAAACCAGAAAGATGGACCTAATCTAAACCCCAGTAAACCACAAAGATGGACCTAATCTTAACCTCAATACCACACAAAGCTCAAGCTAGTCTTAACCTTAGGATCCCAAAAGAAACCAGTTGTCTCTTTATTTGTTATAAAAGCTGCATTATTATAAACCAGCGAAAGGTACAGCTAACATCAATTTGTACATTCTGAACATTTGGTTTCCAGAAAGAGCTAAATACTTTAACCCCCCCCCCCCCCCCCCCAACACATATGCACACACACACACGCTCGCACGCACACACACACACACACACGCTCGCACGCACACACACACACACACACACACACACACACACACTCACACACACACACACACACACACACACACACACACACACACACACACATCTTGCCATTAAAATCTCCCTTTGAGTCTTTAAGCCTTGGCCACATTCAGTCCATATGATGCTGTGTAAGGGTGGAGGTGAGGGTAAAGGCACAGCCATGTTTGGTTAGCATGGGGCACCAGATTGGGAGCAGAGTTCCAAACCAAGATAATCCCATACTAAAACACTAAACAGCTGTTCTGTTCTGTTCAATCACACATGTGCAAACACACACACACATACACCCTCCCTCAATATTTACCTCCTATTGATCTCAGAGGTTTGGGAACAGGAAAGTCAAGGAACCGAGTAATCAATATTGACATGGAATTTAGATTCTGCATGAGCAGTTTCAAATATGGAATTTTCTCTTTTCATGTTTAGCTACTTCTCAATCATAACTAATCCTGGGCCCAGGATAAGGAACAGAGCAGTTTCCCTTTTATCGCTTGCTCTTTTATCCTGCACTGCTAGTACTGTTCTTCATCTTTGCTGTGAAATGTTCTTTCTTCCTCGTACAGTTCCACCTCACTGTCTCTGATTGAGGAAAATGCTTAAGACTCCCTCACTCTTGCCGGATAAAAGACCTTGAAAAGCAATGACCTTTGACCTCTGGCTTTGGCTTGATGAGTGTATGTGTGTCCAAGAACAAGCACGGAGCACCTGTCAGTTGAGGACATAGAACTTCCTGTTGTGCCAGTGAAGTTCTCTTTTGTATGTCGCTTTTCTTCCCTGAAGGTAGAAAAGCAGAGTGTGTAAATAAACAGCGCTGTGTGTGGAACAGACAAAGGGAGAGTGCTGCACCTGCTGCCCTTTGTTTAATGAGGAGAACTCACTCCTGCTTTAACACCATTAACCCTGCCTCACCTCTTTATACCTCCCTATTCACACATACACACACACACACACACACACAGGCATGCAAAAGGATGCATAAATGCTTGCATATGCATACACACACACACACACACACACACACACACACACATGCAACACCCCCCCCACACACACACGCATGCAACACCCACGCACACACACACACACACACACACACACACACACACACACACACACACACAGACATGAACAGCACACAAAACCCACAAAACATATGTAACCATTTGGCCTAAAAGCTCCCTGAAAGCTTAATTTATTATTTGCTTGTATTATTGGAAAACATTAGAACTGTAAATAGCTGACTTATGCAAGGATGAATATATCTGCTGTATGAATACCCACTCTCATGTGCTCAGGAGCCGGGTATTAAGTAGACCAGTGCATCTTCAGATTCATTTCCAGCTTTGCCAAGACAACTCGATGGTCAGAGGCTATATTCACTTTCCTTCAGTCTTGAACAAATGCGTAACTGTCAGCCTACTTCCTGCCAAATAGTCTGATCATAAGAATCCTTATCTTACTTTAAATGAATATAATAAGCATATTTTTTCCCATCATTATTGCTGTCTGTTTATCAAAATGTTCATAATTATGCATCAGTGTTCTTCCAGTGACCTTCTCCAAGTCCTTTTCTACCTCTTCCAGTGTTGCTATCGTGGCCACTTATGAGGAGAAATATGTCCTTCCCCTTGTGCTTGCTTATAATGTCTCAGTGTCCATTTTGCCTTTTCTTTGTTTACCACAAAGTAATTTAATTAAGGCTTTTCTGCTTTTTACAACCACGAGGGCAATACTGCTCTGTATGGAGTGTATTTTCCCTGCATGCCAAGAATGGTGTATTCTGCCGCCTGAGGGGGGTTTCATCTGGCTATCTCACTTTTATCTGCTCCCAGATCAGCTGGAGCGCTCCAGTGTTCTAGTTTCTTCTCTGACTGACAGATACATTGCAGATTTATTTCGATTATTTCCTTGTGCCCAGTTCTCCTCCCTGGTTAGGCTTTTCTTTGGCCAGGATGTACAATTTAAGCATTTTCTGTTGCCAGTGTTTGTGTAATAGAGAACTGTTTGACTGAAGTTGCCAAATCCATTCAAAATAAAAAAAAATTTCATCTAGGCATGGGATGGACAATTCTTTACCAGAAGACAAAGTTACTGACAAATAACGATAACTAGAAATAACTGACAATAACTACATTTCTAAAACTAGGTATGCAGTTTCTGAGATAAAATGCATACTGTTTAGTAAGACAAAATAGTGTTCATGGTTTTATACAAAAAGCTTAACAGAACAATTACAAAACCTCTTTAGATTAATATTGATTAAATCCCCCCAAATTTAAGAACTAAAAAGTCAATACTTAATAAATATTTATAGAATAGTTACAGCAACCTGGAGGTAAGGTGGTATTTAAGAAAAATATACCTGGGGTAACTGGGCAACATGCATCAGCAGACAGAATGTGTGATTTAAAATGTGCGATTCATTTGTTAACTTGTTCATTCAGTTTCATTGTTCCTTTAAATTGTTCGTAAAGCTTTTGATATACAAAAAAAAAAAAAATACAAAGTATAGCAAAAATAATGTTTTCCAAGCAAGCAAGAAAGACAGATAAAAAAATAAAGAAAGAAAAATAAAGAAATGAGTTTATATGGTAAATCTGAGAAAACCGAAGGGTAAATGTGGAATTAAGAAATACAAGAGTTCTCAAGTATGGAAGACAAATAAGTTAAAAGTCTGAAGAGCCAAAATGCAAGGGAAAGGCGTATGTAGCCTAAATTACTTCAAGCACACAATACAGCTCAACAGTGTTCATGTGTAAAAATAGAACGCAAAAGGTAAAGCTGGCAGAGGTCAAATAAATTAAAGAGCAATTTAGTGTATATGGAAGGGAAACATGAAAATGGAGAGATAAATGAGGTCTCACATATAAAAGATAAATGGAAAAGCTTGAAAGGGCTAGGAAGTGCAGAGGGTAAGGAGTCAGAGGTGCAGAGGGTAAGGAGTCAGAGGTGCAGAGGGTAAGGAGTCAGAGGTGCAGAGAGTAAGGAGTCAGAGGTGCAGAGGGTAAGGAGTCAGAGGTGCAGAGAGTAAGGAGTCAGAGGTGCAGAGAGTAAGAAGTCAGAGGTGCAGAGGGTAAGGAGTCAGAGGGGCAGAGAGTAAGGAGTCAGAGGTGCAGAGAGTAAGGAGTCAGAGGTGCAGAGGGTAAGGAGTCAGAGGGGCAGAGAGTAAGGAGTCAGAGGTGCAGAGGGTAAGGAGTCAGAGGTGCAGAGAGTAAGGAGTCAGAGGTGCAGAGGGTAAGGAGTCAGAGGTGCAGAGAGTAAGAAGTCAGAGGTGCAGAGGGTAAGGAGTCAGAGGTGCAGAGGGTAAGGAGTCAGAGGTGCAGAGAGTAAGGAGTCAGAGGTGCAGAGGGTAAGGAGTCAGAGGTGCAGAGGGTAAGGAGTCAGAGGTGCAGAGAGTAAGGAGTCAGAGGTGCAGAGGGTAAGGAGTCAGAGGTGCAGAGGGTAAGGAGTCAGAGGTGCAGAGAGTAAGAAGTCAGAGGTGCAGAGGGTATGGAGTCAGAGGTGCAGAGGGTAAGGAGTCAGAGGTGCAGAGAGTAAGAAGTCAGAGGTGCAGAGGGTATGGAGTCAGAGGTGCAGAGGGTAAGGAGTCAGAGGTGCAGAGAGTAAGGAGTCAGAGGTGCAGAGGGTAAGGAGTCAGAGGTGCAGAGGGTAAGGAGTCAGAGGTGCAGAGAGTAAGGAGTCAGAGGTGCAGAGGGTAAGGAGTCAGAGGTGCAGAGAGTGACTCTCTGAGCAGGCACACAGCATCGTGTCATTGTAAGCTACAGCAGTTGGCATTCTGTACAAATATTCCACTGCTGTTTCCGGTGGGGAGATTTCAACCTACAAAAAGTGTGGCATGTACACGTTAAGCGGTTTGAGCTGAGTTAATTCTACAAAAGGAAAAGAAGATGCAGTACCATGAAGAAGAACAAGTGCCCACCTTGCCAGCACTAACGACCTACCCTAATCATCCTCATGAATGAAGGCTGCACCATTTCTGATATGTGACACTCCACACAGCCTAACACACTGACTTGACCCTGCAGTAAAGGTCACAACCTGGCTTTGCCCTGTACAGGAACCTTTCCTTCACCCTCAAACACATAGCATGTAAATGAGAGAGAGAGAGAGAGGGGGGGGGGGGGTGTAGTTCTGCAAGTCCTCATGTTATGTGTGATGGGCTCCCCTGACGTATTTATGAGAATCCAGACATGACATGTGTACTACTCACTCAACACCATTCAAGTCTGAGCACTAGTATGAATAATACAGTTTCTATTTAAATTCCTATTTCTGTATTTTTATTGCCAAAGAGCCTCTGAGACGCCTATATAATTTATGGGTATGAAAGGTTGAGGAAGGTATCATTTACAAAGTGTGTGTGCATGTGTGTGAAAGAGAGTGAATGCGCATGTAATATATAAGCATACATGTAGTATAAATCATTCATATTGATACCATGATTGAATTTCTGTGTGTGTGTGCGTGTGTGTGTGTGTGTGTGTCTAATAGTTTGTTCTGGGTGTAGAACAGACTTTATATATTAAAGTAAGGGTTTCCTAGCTGTTTGTGAGTGTTTTCTTACATCCTTATATGCAGTATTGCTGGGCAAAATGCACCTATAGCAGAGAAATAAGACTTTTTTTGTATTTATGTATACAATACATAGGAATATCTGTGGACATGTATAGATTTTGATAAGCGTGCGTGATTATATGTTACCAGGAAAAGTATGGTTATTTTCTATGTATGTGAATTTGTGGTACAATGAATAGATGCATTTCAGTGTATTCAGACTGAATGAATATGATTATGTTATGCAGCTATTAAACGGTAGGTCTGTAAATGTGTGCCAGGGAATGTACACAGGTGTATGGAATGTTCAGTATGACATCTTTATGTGACTATTGTGCTATTGTGTATCTGTAGTGGTATATATATATATTCTCCACACACACACACACACACACACACACACACACACACACACACACACACACACACACACACACACACACACACACACACATATTGTATGAGGACAGTTCAGGTGGCTGAGGTGTGTGCGACAGTGTTTAGTGTTTAGTATTCCGGTCAGAGTGCAGAACTATCAGGTACATGCTCACAGATATGAACTGCAGATTGAAACAGTGAGGCACTGATAGCTCTGAATGCAAATGAAATGACATTCAGCCTCTTCTCTCTTTTGTTTTTTTCATTCAGTAGTGAGCCTGAACGTGTAAAGGAAGACATGAGCAAACAGAAAATTAAAACAACTCACATACAAGTCATGCTCACCCAAGCATGCACACACACACACACACACACACACACACACACACACACGCACACACACACACAGAGTCTTTAAGTATTTTTTGTATTGCTTGTCTGAGAAATGTTGAATCAAGCCAATCAAGATGTGTATATTTCTTTTGTGTGAGTAAGTGTGTATGAATGTGTGTGGGTGTGTATGCAAGTGTGAGTGTGTATGCACACAGGGATGGAAAAAGTCAAATTTTTAATAAAGGTTAATTTTAATAAAGGTATGAATTTTATTTTTTGAATACTGAATGAACAATGCCCAACAAGCATATCTAAGGTCCATGTGTACTCTCAAAAGCTTCAAAAAACATCCAGGCCTATATTACCGCTTAGAAAAGGCCTCGCATTAGGATGCCTTAAGAAACACTCCATGAGCTAATAAAGCCTCTATTTGTTTTCAAACACCCAGTTTTGCCTAATGCATCTTAAAAATCTGTCAGAGAACATGAATTTTTAGCTTACTGAACGGTCTGACATCAGTGAATGATAAAATCAAATGGGCAGTGCTGGCACTGGATCTTAATGGTAAGGAATTCTGTTCTCAGCATTGTACTGACAATTCTGTTCTCAGCCTTCTCAGCCAGTGTGTATCATAGGTGGAAATCCAACCCTGCGCCTTGCTCGTTATTATGACTAAGTCCAAGCATACGTATCCCACCAATATGACATCACACCCCTGCTAAGCGCGTGGGGCCAACATGCTCCTCCAGATGGAGCAGAGTCATCTCCACACAAGCAAGTTCCTTATCGATCTCACAAACACACACCAGCACCTCAAAATGTGACAGCAACAGTGCTAGAGGCCTTTGGAGAATTCTAGAATGTTAGACGGCACTGGCTTCTGTTTAGCTGAGCTGCTATAAAGAGAGATGGATTTAGGAGTCAAGAAATATATATATTTGTCTATAAAGTATTTTCCTCTAAAAGTTCCCATCGGTGTAGAGTGTAACGAACACATAAATACACCTGAAAAGAATGATGGAGTTTAAAAAGATCAAAAAGGCAAGCTTCCTATGTCCTAAAAGTGGTACTTATATAGTAATAATAATATTAAACTTTCTTCTTTTAAGTGTTATTGACAGACACAAGCTGACAAAAGGTGAGTGTTCCACATACACACATGGTTTGTGGCAGAAAGAAGAAAGGATGGAAAGAAGACAGAAACGTACAACGTTTTAACAACAGGGTCAGTGGAAACGAACTTCCCTCCATAACGATATTATGGTAGATATTTTGTTGACAATAAACTTTTGCAATCAGTTCCAAAAAGGTCAAAACCAGATTCTTTAAAGCCGCTTTTCCATCAGCAAAGTGTTGATGCTTGTGCTGGAACTGGCGTTGGTTCCCGCGAACTAACGAACCTTTTAAGAATGGATCCGTGTTTCCACTGGTTAGAGAGTCCAGTGATAACATAAGTGGGTGTTCCCTAATCCATAAATAGAAGAGGGCATTGTACAAACTACACTCTACTATTGCAAATTTAGCGTCTTTCTTTGAGG
Organism: Electrophorus electricus; assembly: GCF_041902795.1. Classification (NCBI taxonomy): domain Eukaryota; kingdom Metazoa; phylum Chordata; class Actinopteri; order Gymnotiformes; family Gymnotidae; genus Electrophorus; species Electrophorus electricus. The sequence goes on along the minus strand of NC_137520.1, from coordinate 8,214,394 downwards.
GCACATCTAACCATCCAAATCTATATTCTCAGATTTATTGGGACCACTGATGATTCCGATGATGACCACTTATGATGTTATTGTCGTTTGTGCAGGAGTTCTCATGCTTTTAGTTGTAAATGGTGGAAAAAGAGAGGTTCTAGGACCAAGATGGAATCAATCCGTGGTGGAAAAAGTGTGGAACCAAGATTTTGGCACCAGTACCTTGCCAGTAGAAAAGTGTTAACATGGAACCCTAGAACAACAGCATGAAATAATAATTATTGATCACGCGGATGTGTTACATCATGTCAGTCAGTCAGGGCTCTGACAGCTCATCCAGGTCACACTGTGACTAGTAAATAAAGGTCATGACCTATGCATGAAAAACGGCCTTACCCGAACCGCTGACCCTACAGAGGTCACCGAGGTCACCACCACAACGAATCAACTTTTATTTATACCAGATGAGACACTACAAAGAAAATAAAAAAATGAAGAGGAATAAAACTATGGGAAACAAAAGGGGTGGGGCATCCATGCAATACCTGTCTTGATGTGCGTCTGTATGCACGCGCACACCTTAGAATGCATAATGTATATAAACAAATGCTTTCACACCTATGTAATGCATTTACATATGTTCAGGTAGAAAAATGCATTTCTCCCCTTTTTCAGACACACACACACACACACACACACACACACACACACACACACACACACAAACACACACAGTTTGATACTCGTCTCTAGCTTGGTGGTCACACCTCTGTCCCTTGCTTCTCATTGATTGTCATGGTGTTAGATTGGTGTCAGTGGAGAGAATAGACAGAGAGAGGCAGGGAGACAGAGAGAGGCAGGGTCCTATTATCTCCCCCCAAACACTGAACTCCATTCCACACAGCTCAGCTGGAGCCCAGAGAGGGTGAAATCATACCCGAGTCTACTGCTCGCACACAAACACACACAGCGCAAACACAAGCCTGCCCTAGCCACACAAAGCACTGGTCAAATTAAAACCACCACACTGTGCTTAGTGCACAAAAGATATAAACAACAACAACAACAACAAAACATGACAAGGGCATAGAACACATCTGTGACTAACGTTCAAAGGCTGTCCCACACAATTGACAAACAGAAACCGTACAAGCTCTACAAGCCAGGCTAACATATGCATACAGAACGCATGAATAACGTGGCCACTCTGGCTCCTGTGTGGCAGGCCTCAGCTTGTCCTGGTAAGTGTGAGCTTTGGCGAGTGTTATTTTATCACTCCTCTTCCCTCCTACTCAGAGGCATTAGGGGAGGGTGCCGGGGCTAGAGCCTGTACGCTGTACTTGGTCGCCATGGAGACCACAAACACCCCGCAAAGAAAATTCCGTGCAGAATACAGACTGGCCAATTGTGTGTTTGCTCTCCAACAAACCACAGGATTAGAGGCATTTTCTTGTCAGAGGCGTAAACTATTTTTATGTAGAAGAGGGAAGGGGGTGCACAAGGGGGCAGAGATGAAAAGCGAATGCTAATGTTCTCCTCTGACAGGTTTCTCCAGGCTGAGATATGAGAGGAGCGGAGGGCAGGAGGCCAACAAACACCGCTCGACAGGAGGACGCGGGGGGGGATAAACGGAGAGAGGGAGAGAGGGAGAGAGGGAGAGAGGGAGAGAGGGAGACAGGGAGAGAGGGAGAGAGGGAGACAGGGAGAGAGGGAGACAGGGAGACAGGGAGAGAGGGAGAGAGGGAGAGAAAGGGAAAAAAGAGCAAAGCAAGACAGAGACCAGCACGTACGCCCACACACTATCCGCTGATAAAAGAGCAACGCTAGAACTGAAGGCTCTACTGTCTACGTTTTGCAGAGATGAGGTGTTTACTATTTTGCAGAGATGTTCACTTGCTGGTTTTCTGCTAACTCGTGCTCAGAGACAGTTAGGCCTGTGTGTCACACTGTTTCTCTGATGCGAATTCACCTGTCAATGAGGGCTGAGCAGTATCATTGCTAAAAGGCTGTGGTAGGAAGGAGACAGTCCACAAAGCCAGGAATACAGGCAATTTGGGCTCCTTCGTTTATGTTCAAATAGAGGCCTACTCTTCTGAAACTTACAGATTTTATTGCCCGTTCCTGTACTGCCAGAGAAAGTGAACGACATTATTGTCCGCCTGCTACTTCCTTCTCTTCTCCCTCGTTTTCTTCGCAATTTGGTGTTTCTCATTTCTCCTGTAACAACTAAATCAATCATTAAACCTCAGATGCTTGTCACCATGACAGAAAACAAGGCAAACACCCTGATTTGTGACTTATTTAGATCGGTATGAATGCAGCCAGAATACGCACAAAGGAAAAGGCTATTAGCTGTCACCTTGTGTTAACAGCCATGCATTTCTTTACCCTCCCCCCACTTTGACTATTTCGCTCCAGAATCAGATACACATGGGTTCCTCCTTGTTCTTCCTCCATGACTTTTATCTGTACATAAGCCATTTTATCCCACAAGGCCAGTTTAGGTGTTTTCATTTTTAGTACAACCCCTTAACCTCCATGGTCTGATATCTACTAGCGTTTCTGTGTTAGCATCTTTTAATGCTTTATCTTATAGCTTATCTTATAGCTTATCTTATAGCTTTATCTTTTTATTTATTACTCAATGTTACCCCCAACCTGCTCTCCCGCTACCAGTTGCCAAACCCACAGGACAAGTGAAAAGCAGAAGATGAATGATATAAATGTTTCTTTAGCACAACATAAACTTTTCAAACATTTTAGTCACATTTTTAAAAAAATCAATTTATTTTACTGATATTTCCCTTTAATGATTGTTCAATGTATCTGTTTCTGCATGTGTGTGTGTGTGCGTGTGTGTGTGTGTGTGTGTGTGTGTGTGTAAGTGCATTAGTGTGGCTGATGTATGCTCGTGCAGACAGGTTAGCGTGCGCCGTATGCATGATCGGGGCAGAATCAACCTTGCAAATGAATTTGGAGAGGCGTAATGAGCGGCCAGCGTGGGCCGAGGGCCTGATTTCACAGCGTTATCATTATGTTAACATAACATTGAGACAACGGTCCTTCCCCCTGGCCCTAATGCACGGCGAGACGGCCCAAGGTCATTTGCTGCAGACTCTAATGGGACATGACAGGTGAAAAGAGCTACTGCACACCGCCCTGATTTTTCCCCTTTTTTTTGTATGGGTTTGTGTGTGTGCAAGTGTGGTGGGGCGTAGGGGTGGGGTGAGTCAGTGTGTGTGTGTGTGTGTGTGTGTGTGTGTGTGTGTGTGTGTGCCAGGGCACAGTTTTTCTCTCACTTTCACACACTCTCAAACCTGACCTTCATGTTTAAGAGGTAAATCGTGAAACCGAAGAGAGTAATAATAGAAAAAGTGGAAAATACAAACACCAATGAAGCTGCAATTTACTCAAGTGGACACCTTTTAACAATGGCAGAGTAAATCTAGCACTGTATTACATTTTAATAGCTTACCCCTGACACCCAAATTTATTAAAACATGCGCATAAGAGCTGTGTCTGACAAACCGACTGGTCATAGTGCTCTAAAAGACTAACACAAGAAAATGAACAAGCTATTGGTATGCATGGTAAGCTTTGTAAAATTCATCTGAGGCCAAACAAATATCTATTCACACAACAAATTATTCATTCTCTTACTGGTAGTGATTCAAGTTCCTCAACTGAAAATTTACAAATGGGTGGGTTAATACTGAGCCTTCTCTAAGAAATCCATAAACAGTCACAAAGCTGATATGAGGTTTTTATAGCTGCCTTAGCAATTGTGGAAAGGTCTTTTTTTGTCATTAACAAAGATCCATCAGGACAGTCGTGGCTCAGAAGTCACAAACTGCTCACAAGGAATTTAAGGTGGAATGGACCCGAAAGAGGAGGAATAGGTCAGAAGAGAGCTGATTTAATACTGCAGAGCTGTGTGTTGAATTGACTTCTTTTGACCACTAGTCATATTGTACCCAAGAGAGCAGTATTTCATTCCAAGTGACTCCTGGGTGGTATATGTGGAGCATCTCCTCTGCCCCATCCCCACAGAAACAGTGCAGCAGATACCATTTTACCAGGGAGAACATTAACAGAGCATATTAAGAAAACTTTAAGTAAATGTTTATATATGTTTATTTATTCAGTTCATAACCAAGAGGATCGGATGGAAACAGTAAAGCTAAAACCAACAATTTTCTAAATTCCAGGTTCTACCAATGTTCCTATATGTAGCTTTCAATCAAAGTTTCTAGAGAAAGCAAATTCTTAGAAATTGCTTTTAAAAATATTCACATTTCACTGTTTTTCATATACAGTTCTCAAATGTATTGCTCATGCTCTTTTTGTGTATCTTTTTGATTGTGCTTTAGTCAATGGAATTTGATGATTCTGCCCAGCACAGTACTTGATCATCCCTGTCTACCATCCTTCGAGACGAATGCAAAAATACCGAATTCCAGAAAACAGAATGTTTCCTCCGTTCTCTTTGTTTATTCAGATAGAAACGACGCCTTACAGAAGTATTCAACCCCTTTAAATGCCATCAGATTCATTTGTATTACAAATAACACTGCTTGTTCTAGCACGTACTCAGTGCACACCAATATGCTCTTTACATTTTGAAAGCAGATGTGTAAGAATATATGAAAAATGAAAAATGCTGCTTATATAAATGTATCTCCTAAGGCCTGTTAGAACCACGTTTTGTTGCAATAACTTAGGTCTGTTATTGTAATTTTCTAGAAGCTTTCCCCACTGTTTGGGAGTGATTACCTATTCTTTCTGGCAGATTTCCTTCAGGTTGTACAGGTTAGTTGGATGATGGTTGTGGACCTCAATTTTCAAATGGTGTCACAGATTTTTGACTGGATTGAGATCTGGACTTTGACTTGGCCATTGAATAACATTTACCGTTTTGTTTTTCATCCTGTCCTCTGTTGCATTGGCCTTGTATTAGGGATCGTTGTCCTGCTGAAAAATGAAGTTTCTCCCAAGCTTCAGTTTTCTGCAGACTGAAGCAGGTTATCTTGCAGTATCTCTGTATTCTGCACTGTCCAACTTATTAAATTGCCCAGATCCCACATCCATTGTAATTCCGTGAAGTCTACTCCCTATGGTTTATTCTTGGGATGGTGGGTTTGAGAAATGGGTCATGTTAGGGTTCCTCCACATGTAATGCTTTGAATGTTTGTCTTACCTGACCCTAAAACCTTATCCTGTTTTAGCTGGGTCACTCTAATGCTTTGATGTGTTTCTCCTTCAGTAACGACTTCTTTCCAGTCACTCTCTCATGCACGGCACCTGTGCAGAGCTCCTGATATTGTTGACTTGTGCACCTGCACCCCATTCTCAGTCGATGAATTCTGTAGCTCCATCAAAGCAATTGCTGGCCTCTCGATGGTTTCACTCACAAGTTCTCTTCTTGTTCTGGCACTGTTTTGAGACACGGCCTTGTCTAGGCAGTGCCTGGGTCAAATGATTCAATTTATATTTAATCTAATATTGGATCTAAAATTGATCCAAGTCCCAGGGATACCCAAATATTTCACTTGGACAATATTTTGTAGACTTTACCTTATGCATGTCTATAACTTTTCAAATTTTCTTTAGAATGGTCTTCATTTACATGGCTTTCCATCAGATTCACAGGCTAATGGTGCTTGAATTAAGAGAACCTTTTATACAGGTGAACTTTTTAATGAATCACTAGTAGAGACCATTGGTAAGCCAGTTGTGTTCTTGTTATTGCAGTATCTTTCATCAATGTAAACATAGAGTTTCCACAGGACAGGGATTGAATACCTATGCATACAATATTTTTCCGTTATTATTCAATAATTCATAATTATTCAGTAATTTGAGCCACAGTATATTTTCTTAAATAAAATAACTTTAAATGTATTCATTTTAAGGATTATTCTTTTAAAATAAAATATGACAAAAAAAAAAAAAATATTAGTGTGATTTGTAACCCAGATGAATCTGATGGGATTAAATACTTCTCCATAGTCATCCCCTCACCAGTACTCACTATCACTTTATTTTCTCTTATTCTTTTTACCCTATCCAATTATACATGTTCTGAAGTCTCCATCCTCTGTCCATGAGGAGACACGGTGTTTTTTTGATGATATACTGCCAGACATGTGATGCAGTCACTTTCATTTCGCGCTTGTTTTGGGGACTTTTTACTTTTGGTTGTATCTTCAGTCTTATCTTCATGACATCATCAGCAAAGACAAAAACAAGTGAACTGGCAGCCCAGTACCATACCATCCTGTTTCACAGATGAGGTCATGAGATGAGATCATAAGCACTTTCTTTTTATTCACACTTTCCTTTTTCCATTACGAGTTAATGACCATTTCATCAGTTCATAAATCTATACCTTTTTAGTAAACTCTTTAGCAAACTGCATCCCGGCCTTTGCAATTGTTAGACAGTATCAGTACCTTGCTTCTTAATAATACATCAGGTGATTTTGACACCAGATATAACTAATTCACCAGATATAACTACTGCTTTGGCTATTTCCCTGGTTAACTCAGATTTTTAAGCCTCATTATGACCTGTGTTATTGGCAGTCCATTTGAGTTCATTCTGCAAGCAAAAGGCTTCCGATGCAAATGTCACACTGAGAACAAACATTCTGTTAGCTCTTGTGCTTGAACTAATGAGGTAATTACATAGAATAGACAAATGTCTGATTATTTGTGGTCTCCTAAAGTAGTATAACAAGGCTTTAATTCATACATGGTTCACCTGATATGGATGCACATACACTCTGATTTAATAGGTTAGATTAGCCAATGTTTCATTTCAAATTCAGTGTGCTAAGGTACAGAGACAATTGGCAATTTTGATTCTTTTGCTGGGCAAAAAATAAAATAAAATAAATAAAGCCACCCCATCAGGCTGGAAAGACTACAAGAATGTGAGAAGCCAGAACATGTGCGGTGCTAAATGGCCCCAAATGGCTGCGTTGTCTGGGTGGACATGTATTTGGTGTGACTGCTGCACAACTATGGATTAGTGCATAGGTCTGGCTGACATTAAAGATCCTCCACTCCTCCACAGATGTCCATGTTCTCCCTCTCTTTTACATTTTTTGGAGTGACAGGGGATGCGGGTGACATTTTTGGTGACAGGCTCGGTACTAAGAAGAGGTGGCTGTGGTCGATAATAGCAGAAGTGACACCATTAAGACGTCATTTGGGCTGTTTCCTGTGACATATATCTGAATGGGATGGGGGTAGAAAGACGGACAGTTCATGTTGGCGTGAAAATAATGTCCTTTTTCATCTTTCCTCTCAGCTGTCAGTTCAATCTAGCTCTGGATCAGTGACAGAAAGTAGAAAGCTGTCCACCCATCCACAGCTTTCCTGTCCTATCTGACCACTGATGATTCATATGATCATACTTAAAGTGCTTCAAAGGTGTTATTTATTTTCTTATTACAAACAAAGAAACAAACAAAAAGAACCAAGAAGATCTATTTCTAAACATGTGAAAAAAAGCTGAACAGAAAGACCTGAAGTAGGGTAGTTAGTAGGGTAATGTTAAATATGCTTAAATTGTTTCTAAATTGGTTCTCTTAAATTGCTTATATGCTTATTTTAAAGTAACCATTCAAGTTCGGTTTATTCGTCACATACATAGTCATACACAGTATAACTCGCAGTGAAATGGTGGAGAGTGCTCTGTCCAAACTGAGGAAAGGAAACAGGGGTGCATAGAGAAAAATGTATATATGCAAGATAAATATATATACTCTATGTATGTACAAAATATATTAACAATGTATGTACAAAATATGTATATTATGATTATATACACAATGTACAATGTATATGGTTGGGTATATATGTACACAATCTACAGAATGTACAGTGCAGGTGTAATATGGTTGGGTATATATGTACACGTTCCATGTTCCATGTTCCATGCCCATATTTAGAAATTCTCTATTTTATTTACTTTAATTTGAATTTGAGGTTTAAGTATAGTCAGTGTCCTTGTATGTAGTTAAAGTATAAATGACAATACTGAACAATTTTACTGTGTAATGAACAGTAAATTCTGTAAATCTTAGCTGATAGAATGCTTCAACCCAAACTCATATCCCAAACATAAAAGACATTCAGCATGGCTGCACGGTGATCAGGTGCCCTGTATTAACACCCGTGACATGCAGCCTACTTCTTCACTTTCACAAAGTAAGAACTACATTAATAACTTATTAAATCACATAATCATATTAGAGTGTGCATGTATATTGGTTTATATGTGCTTGCCTCTCTTTTTGATGGATCCGCCCAGCAAATCAACTTAATCACGGCATTGAAGAAAGTAATGAGTGTAGCATGCATCTCGGCGGACTAACAATCTTATTAAGAGGCCTGATGTTCTCAAAAACCAAGCTATAAATTCATTAAATGATAATTTGGAGCATAAAACAAGATTAAAATTCTTGATGCAAAACAAACTTAGAAACTATCAGCAATGACACAGTGACTGAAGAGAGAAAGGAAGGTTTATTTGAATCTGACATTATGAAATATCTTGAGAATGAGTTTAATCTGCAGCTTGTGATATAATGAGTTCAGATTTAAATGTAAATGTTATCCATCTACATACTACTAGTAAGCCTATATGATTTTGTATAGTGATTTATAGCGGTCCATTCATTTTCATACTGGTTCGTTTGAAACAGATAGGCTCTACTAAAGTCTAATGTGTTTGATTTAAGTGATTTGGAGTATAGGGGATACCCTGTGACTCTGTAAAGTCAGTGACACTGAAATCAGATCAGACCCATGAGTCCCATCTGTCCTACGTTGCACTGCGGCACTATTTCTTCATAGTGAACCACAGTCTGCCCAACTCTTCTGTGCATCAGCAAGAGATGGGGATTTAAATTCCCATCACTGGGAATGTAATAACTTTAATGACCTCCGCTTATGGTAATTTTTCAATTAATCCAAATTAAATGCGGGAATCTAATGTGGGGTTTGGTTGAAATGTGTAAATGCTTGTCTGACGAGAAATGTAGCCCATGATTAGAATGTAACGGAGGATCCCTCACCTCCATCATCATCATAATAATCATCACCATCATCCTGACCCCAACAACTCATCACTCTAATTAATGCTGCAGTTATAGATATAATCATTGTCACTTAAAACATAATTAGCATCCTACATAGTTCCTAATACCTAAGAGCAAATTCTGCTGAGGGTATGGTATCCATCACTATGTAAAAGACAAATGGAGGGATCGAGGGATGAGCAAAAGAAGAGGGGGAGGGGGATACGGTCACTCCCGCATTCACATATGCCCATCACTCTGACATGCTGCTTGACATTCAGGTAGCATAGCAACATGACAACACGCCCACCAATCTGCAGAGCCTTTTGAAAAGGTTGACATGATAGGTGTGTGTGTGTGTGTGTGTGTAGCTTCTGTGAAATGACTTTCTCTCACTAACATTCTAAGAGTAGACCTCATTTAAAATTTAAAAGAATCTTTCCAGGAATCTGTAAATACCTTTATAAGCACTTCATAAACAGTGCAGAGATCAGAACAGTCGCAGAAGCTCTGTGGGTGTGTGGGTGCATGCACACATGCATGTGTATGTGTGTCCTATCAGTGATTTAATGAGGATAGTGTGACACCCGCAGATCAATACAGCACCATTAAATCCAGCAGCCAAATGTAAATGACCTTGTTTAATATTATAACAGCAATTTTGATTGTCTAAGTAGAAGGAGAAAGAAAAGTCAAAAATAAAAGACAGCCTTTAAAAGCAACATGAGCTGGTCAGGGGGATTATTTAAATGCATCTTTTTCCGACCACAGCACTAGATTCATAATTCATGAAGATTAAAGATGAATCTTATATCAGGGAATGCCTCCTTCGATTGGCAGTCGACATTACTAGCCTTGGCCGGGGCAGATTATGTTTTCTCAATGATTGGGAGTGAGTGCGATCCGTCCCTAGTGAGTGAGTCTATGGCAGTACTCCACCCCCAAAGGCACACTGCTCGTCTTAAAAAAATTTATTCTCATTCTACTTGGCATTTATCTATTGGATTTGAAAATGGAAGCATGCCTCTGAGCCGGTCGAATGCTAGTACTAAAGAGTAAAAAAAAAAGATTACAAAAAACAAAAGAACAACTATATTGACTATAGTAAGGTAATAAAGCTGAGGATTAAGAAAAAACACTCCACGCACACACAAGCACACACACACACACACACACACACACACACACACACACACACACACACACACACACACACACACAAGCACACACACACAAGCACGTCACAGTGCAATTGCTGTGTAGAGTGTATCTGAATCAGTTCCCAGAACACCACAGGAAGGCTCAGATAAAGATAACTGACAGATGACAAAGGATAAAATCCAGCAGTACAATAAGACAACAAACCCTCACAAGCTGGAGGAAGCAGCTTGAGTCAGAGATACTCCTGCCTTTGTTGCTCTCTATGGCTTTGTGGCGTGGGGTGTTTTCCTAATCAGTGCACAGTGCAGTAGGAATAATTCCTAACTCCTTTGTCTTGACAGGGGCACAGCTTGGCGTGGAGAAGAAGCCCCCTGGGTGAGATGACTTTTGACATGGATGCTCACATATCTTCCCCAGGGCATAGAGTTTAGCTCCAGTCGTTGGGTAACGGACACGAGCGATAAGATCAGACACTTTAGGCTCTATTTTAGCCTGTCCCACGTTACTACTTTGCTCTATCTATCTGATGAAGAAAGTGGTGCCATAAATAGTTTCTCCTCCTCTTGATCATCATTGATTTCAGTAGAATTAAAAAGTGCTTTGAATCTGAATTGACTTAATCATCACCCAAAACAAAGTCTTACAAAGTTTAAACTTTGATTAGTCACCCTACTACTTTCATAGATTTTTTATGTGAATAAAATCCAATGAGAAACAAAGTAAGAAACTGATGCTGTTCCATTAGTTAGTCCTCTTTAAATATAGTAACTTGTCACAAAGGTTTGAAGGGGGTTGGGGAATGATGAAGGCTGGTTGGGAGTGGGATGGTATATGTAATGAATGAAATGGAGGGGGCTACGTGGGGAAACTCTATTAAGGCCCATCAAAGACCTCCTGCTGCAGACAGACTCCTCCTTTAGCCCGAGCAGCAGCAGGCTAATACAATACAGTGCAGTAATTAGTATTGCACTTGCCCAGACACACAGCACACCTTTGAAGTAACTGGACTCTGACTATTTTTGCTACTTGGACTCTGTATACTAGCACACTGGAACTGAAAACAATGACTAAGAAGGTAAAGTGTACACTGTCAACTGTAGGTATATAGTATGTAATAGTATGTATAGTATATCTAATGTATGCATATAGATATGACCATATAAGGTAAACCTCGTGGGCATTACATCAGTTTTTTACAGATAGTCTTCCAATTTTAGGGGAGGGTGATTGGCATATAATTTGGTTCTTAATTCTCATAGAATATCAGGGCTGTGATACCTCCATGGTTTATGACATGCAGATGTAAATAGCCTTAAATTAAAGTTGACATTTTACACTTCTTACAGACACAGTGTTATTTTAACACCTGTGGACCACAGAGACAAAATTAACAAAAATTTGTTTGTTACTTACGGATGGCACTTTTTCATAGCAAAAAAAGAGAGAGAGCACAATCATGCAATAAATAATATATTACAAATGCTTGTGTAGTTATTACTTCTGAAATCACACCTTAAAGAACCAAGGTGATGTAGGTAAGGTTATGTCACTCACTCTGTGGATTCCTCATGTCCTTGTGTGTCCATTTGTGCTAAAAGTACATGCAGAATGCATTGATGTGCCAGTACCTCACAAGAGGAATGTGTGTGTGTGTGTGTGTGTGTGTGTGTGTGTGTGTGTGTGTGTGTGTGTGTGTGTGTGTAGGGCAGTGGAATACTGCCATTGCCATCAGGAATAAGTTCCAAGGGCAGGCACAGAAGTGAGGGCTTCAGTAAGTGCACACATGGTGACAAACTAAAGGAACACACTAACCAATCACACATCTCCCCTGGTTCATGGTGTAATTATCCAACATAAAACAAAGGGGCCAAAAAAGGAGTGAAACTTGCCACTGCTAGATGTTCACGGGACACACACACACACACACACACGCATGCAAGCACGCACGCACACACACACACACACACACACGCGCGCGCATGCAAGCACGCACGCACACACACACACACACACACACAGATACCGCACGAACACAGCAAAAGTCTCCTGAATCGGATCTAATTACAGACATGATCCACCTGTCCAGTCAGCAGGAAGAGTGTGCTAGCTCCCTACCATATGGTGTCACCAGTGAAAGTCTCAGTTACAAACTGACCATATCCCTTACATGTGCCATACAGAAAAATTAAACTGAAACTCATCTGACCCTTTATTCCACATTCAATGTCTGTTCATCACTTTTTATTTGATGAGGAAAAACATCTTTTTTTTCAAAGAAAACATGATTACCATATTCCTTATGACAGTGCCTTGAAAAATATTTACTGGGAGCTGGAGAGCATAATCAGAGTTCTGCTAGAGTCCGTAATGTAGGCGGCAAGACACAGACAATCAGAGATACAATAATGAAGGTCAGTGTAAGAACAAATGTGGACGTAGAGTTGGGAGGCGACTAAAGAATGAGAGAGGAGACTTCTATGACAGTCATCACAGAAAACTTAAGCAGTCTTACATAAGGAACTACGATGTCTACTGAGGACAGGTCACCAGAGGTTAAGAAGATCATGTCTAGTGAAAAATGGAAAAGGCATGGATTAACAAGCAAATAAACAAATGCCACTGCTATCTCTAGCTATCTAGGATAAAATTGACATATTCTTTAGTTAAAACTATTCATACAATTTCAGACAGAACTTGAAGTAAAAACAAAAATGCCCTCGTTCCCGATGGAGAGGAGACAATATTTAGTGTAACAGTACTCTACACTTAGTGAGCTAAGGCTTCCGGATATATTCCGAGGAAGTATTGGTGACACGGCGACAGAAGCAAGATACAGACCTCCTGCACAGTGCTCCAGATGGGTATGGAGAGCAGGAAGCAAAAAGTAAGAGAATATGTCCCCTAGATCAATAGAAAGAAAGACCACAGAACATATACATCCACAACACCCAGGGCATAGGATGAACCCCCACAATGCAGCAGAACAATCCAACAGCTTGGATGGATAAATGAGGGGCAGAAATACGCACTAACACTTACTAGTCCTGGCCTGAATATTTTTAGACCTGGCTTATTGATGAAGTGCAGCTGACAGGCACAATGAAAGAGATACATGCAGACTGCCTACTAATCAATAAAGAGCAGGTCAGCATCTCAAAGAGAGACCGCCATTAATAATGTCTTCTAGTTCTAGGCATAGAGGCGGAGCGGACGGAAAGTAAGAACTTAAATCCAGGAAAAGGAAAATAATCTAAAGATTTATAGACTAGTAATACACAAAGGTTCTCTCTTTCTCTCACTCTTTGAAACACACACACACACACACACACACACACACACACACACACACACACACACACACACACACACACACACACACACTGATACAGGCAGGCTTTGTTTCAAAGAGAAGACCGAACACAAAAAAAGCTTTGTGACACAGAGTATACTTCTGCTGCGTCCTCACTGCATACAGCTGGGGCGAACTGGACTAAGATGAACTGAACGGCACAAACGCTGTGATGCCATCATGCCCGGACACTTGAATCATCTTAGCAACTCTGCATTTTGGCAAACTATGACCTCCACCCCACCTACGTACACACAGTAAAACACACAGTCTAGAGCATGAACATTTCGTTTCATGACCACGGCGACTACTATTCATTGATTCACTGAAAACCTAAGTATCTGTCACATTTAAAATAATGTGTAATAAATAAATAAACAACAACAAACTATTTTGGATGAATTTCTAGTTAGCAAATATGAATTTTTCAACAGGATCTCACAGCATGAGCAGTGAAAAACAATATTTTGTATTCATAACCTGCCTGGTTGTAGATAGTTACGAATGCCAATAGACATACCAATGTCTGACTTCATCATTTCACTCTTTTCATTCTCATTCTAAAGTTCTTTCCTTCCATCTTTCATTTACTTTTTTTTCATTCATTAACTTTGCACCATCATTCTCTAAACCAGACTACTGCTGCATTACAACAAGTGAAAAACATCCACGTAGCTTTCAAAACAAATACACTGATTGCGATGTATCAGTGGCACCTACTGGTTGATAAGACAGTGACGACATGGATGTACGTTTCATAGCCGGTGGACTGATGAAGGACTTTTGTGTGATCAGGTTAGACGGTAATGGCCAGGTCTGAAATTAAGTTCGAATTTTGGCCGTGAAAATGCGGCATTTCATTCAATTACAATGACTTGCGCTCCGTTTTGTTGGGTTGTGTACTTGTCTTTGTACTGCTTTATGCTGCTCTGCTTACAATATAAAAGCGCAGTTGTTGCACGCCACTGGCAGTACGTTTGAAGCCCTGTGCTCTCTGGTTTTAGATGGTGTGTGATAATGTAAGCCAATTCCCATTCCACCCACCCCGTCTCATTCTCCTTATTGTTCTGCTATCCTCTATGCCCTATCACACAGGCAAAGTGCCTCCCGCTAATGCAAAGCTCTGTATTTAAATTACACTAGCAGTTTAAGAGCACACAGGGGAAATCGACAAGAAGCAGAATGCGGGCATGGGGATGAGCGAGATACATATATTAAAGAGAGAGAGTAAAAGAGATAGAGAGCGAGAGAGAGAGAGAGAGACAGAGAGGGGGAGAGAGTGTGTGTGTGAGAGAGAGAGAGTGAGAGAGTGAGAGAGATGATAGTTTGCTTGCCTTCTGTTCAATCAGAGTCACTGAAGTGGAACTGTAGGAGGAAGAAATAACATTTCACAACAAAGATGAAAACCAAGCCACTGTTCAGTGCTATTCCATAATTCACAGCCTGGGGTAGCACAAAGACTGGCAAATAAAAACCAGGCACATTAAATAGCCATATAAATATGAGAATAGTGGTTAAATAAAAAGAGGAAGACACTGAAATTTGTTCATCCTCTTCTCCTCTTTCCCCAGTACCACTGAGAACTGATGGCAAAACTATTATTCTCAAAGGACAGGAAGAGGCAAATGGGGATGCATTTTAACATGCCACAAATATATAACAATTTGTACCTGACCTTGGTCATGGCCACAGCCAGTGTGCACAGCTACAGGGCCTAGTATGCTCTTTACAACAGGGAGTTGTTTCTCTAAACGGATGTTTACATTTAAAATTTCTACACGACCCAGTATGCTCAGCATGGCCATCACATTCCACAAATAACTAGTGTATATCATGTGCCCAAGCCAACACCGCTGACAGAAAACCTGACATAAATAACCTGTCAGCATACAGCTGTAGAACATAATTTATCACATTTGTGATTTCCATTTAAATAAACAGTTGGCCTTGTATTCTATAGTCATAATAAAGAAGCACACACAAACGAAAACACCTGAAAGTGTAGAAAATATGTCAAATCACATATCATACAACACAGCTAAATCACTCTTCAAAGGATAAAGGGCAGTGATATCTGGTGATGAACAAACTAGCGACAAAGTTCATAGTGCATGTCAGCAGACCACATTTACTGTAAATGTGCATACTTTCTCTGTCACACACACACACACACACACACACACACACACATATACACACACACACACACATACACACACACACACACACACACACACACACACACACACACACATATACACACACACACACACATACACACACACACACACACACACACACACACACACACACACACACACACACACACACACACACACACGGTGTGCCTGAGCTGGAAGTGAAAGCTGTGAAAGTGGATGGCCTGCTCCAGCTGAGGCAAAGGCCTTATAAGCAGGCCTTTGTAGTCCAAGTGGAATTTAACAGGAAGGCAATGTAAAGAGAATAACACTGTTGTAATATGCTCTGACTGTCTTTTCCTGGTAAGGATGCCTGCTGTTCAGATCCGGCTGAAGCATACTTCAGATCCGTTCAGATCCAGCTGAAGCATACAGAGACAGCAGGGCAGCTGGCCAACAATGTGTTGCAGTCATCGCATCCAGATGTTTTTAAAGAATATTCACTAGTATACTAGTATCCTGGGTTACTCCATGTCTTTCTAGAGATGTACATATGTATGTATGATAGGCCAGCAGGAAGGGTTATGCACACTCTTGAGGGGGTTGTTATTGACCATTGCAATCATGATGAATTACTAACATGTTCTTACACACACACACACACACACACACACACACACACACACACACACACACACACTCTCTCTCTCTCTCTCTCTCTCTCTCTCTCTCTCGCTCTCTCTTACCACTACAAAATTATCAGTTTTACAATTGATGGGTATGTGTTTGACCAGGGTGAGCGGCTTTGTTTTATTCTATAAACTACTTGCAACATTTCTTCCAAATTCCAGAAAAAAAAATTGTATTTTAGAGCATTTTTTATGAAAATGACTAATGGTCTAAATAACAATACAGTTACAGAAGTTTCAGACCACAAATAATGCAAAGAAAACAAGCTCATATTCATTATAAAGAACACAGTACTAATATTTCAACTTAGGATGAGTCAAGAATCAATATTTGGTGGAATAACCCTGATTTTTAATCACAGCTTTCATGCGTCTTGGCATGCTTTCCACCTGTCTTTCACATTGCTGTTGGGTAACTTTACGCCACTCCTGGCACAGAAATTC
This sequence comes from Electrophorus electricus, assembly GCF_041902795.1. Classification (NCBI taxonomy): domain Eukaryota; kingdom Metazoa; phylum Chordata; class Actinopteri; order Gymnotiformes; family Gymnotidae; genus Electrophorus; species Electrophorus electricus. The sequence goes on along the minus strand of NC_137520.1, from coordinate 8,197,543 downwards.
CAGGAGCTCTGTATTGTTTGATGGCTTGTGACCATCCATCTTCCTCTTGATCACATTCCAGAGGTTTTCAATGGGGTTCAGGTCTGGAGATTGGGCTGGTCACGATAGGGTCTTGATCTGGTGGTCCCTCATCCACACATTGATTGACCTGGCTGTGTGACATGGAGCATTGTCCTGTTGAAAAAAACAATCATCAGAGTTGGGGAACATTGTAAGAGCAGAAGGAGGCAAGTTTTCTTCCAGCACAGTTTTGTAAGTGGCTTGATTCATGTGTCCCTCACAAAGACAAATCTGTCTGATTCCAGCCTTGCTGAAACACCCCCAGATCATCACCGATCCTGCACCAAATGTCACAGTGGGTGCAAGACATCCTGGCTTGTAGGCCTCTCCAGGTCTCAGTCTAACCATTACATGACAAGTGTTGGACAAAGCTGAAAATTGCACTCATCAGAGAAGATGACCTTGCTCCAGTCTTCTACGGTCTAATCCTTATGGTCTTCAGTCTAGCTCTTCTTTGCTTCTCATTGAGGAAGGGCTTTTTTCTAGCTTTGCACGACTTCAGCCCTGCCTCCAGAAGCCTGTTTCAAACCGTCCTCGCTTTGCAATTCACCCCAGCTGCTGCATGTCATTCTTTTTGTAGGTCACTTGACGTCATCTTACAGTTGTTAAGTGATTTTCGAATGAGGTGGTGATCATCACGATCAGTAGAGTTGTATTTGACCTCTGCCAGTCTGTAGCTGTTGTTGTCCCATGTGTTTGCTGCTTAACCTTGTTCTTATGAACTGCAATTTTTGAAATTTTCAAGATGTAACCTGATGCTCACTGTGTCTCCCTGCCAGTAAAGCTACACTTGAACCCTTCTTTTCCTCATTAAGAGCCTTTCTTTTCAACTCTTTTGGCGTGGTCTGTAGCTGTATTTTGATAACATTTACTTTTTGGGTAGTCCTAGCACTGCTTTTTTCGTCCAGCTGGTTCTGTAAAAAGAGAATAGTGTTGACAACAGCAGTGGTTTTTATACTGTTGCTTGTTAGAATAGGATCACCAAATCAGCATCTCATTAAGTAGAGTGAAGTGTGTCTGTGAAGGAATTCAACAAACGCCTGAATGGAATGGCTGCTGTACATGTGGAGATGCTGATTTAAGAAAACACTGGCGTGGTCTCTTGTTTTTTTCCAGAGCTGTATATACATACATACATACACACACATACACACACACACACACACACACACACACACACACACACACACACACACACACACACACACACACACACACACACACACAGTATTTCCATTTACACATCAGCAGAGGTAGTGTGTGTACGTGTGTGTGCGTGCATGTGTGCGCGTCTATGCTCTGAGCACGTTCTCCTTTGGTCTTTACAGTGCAATTACGGAGGAGGTAATCTTTGCGCTGGGCTCCTCCGCTAAGCCCAGCCTGGACCCCCGCGACAGCCAGGACGTAAAGGTCAGAGGCGGAGAGGGCAGGCAGAGCGGGAGGGCGGTGGCGATACTCATTATGGTCAAACTGCTGCAGCTGAGGGAGCCGGGATGACTACCTCTGTAATGCAATGGCTGCCCAGGGCAGCAGGTGGTTGGGTTTGGGGGTGGGGGAGGGGGTGCTCCTGATTGGCTGGTGCTCCCTGTTGACCGGTTCTGTTTCAGGATGGCCCTTTCATGTCACTTCCTGCTTCCAGCTCTCTCTTTGCATTAGTTTCCTGCTGCAGAATGGGACGTCTCAAATTCCTTCATAACAGCCTCTTTTGAAAGTAAGAAGGAGTGCACAAATTGAAGAAAAATGGAAAGTAGACGTAGAGAGTATGAGGGGGAGGTGAAATGCTTTTTATATATAATATGTGCATCTGGATATTATGGACAAGATGTTATCTGTGTAGAAACCACTCTTCAAATTTGGTATGCTTTCAGCCGCTCATTCAGTTCACAGTGTTTTGTGTACCAACAGATGAGAAAGATCTTTTGTCGACTCTTTTAATCTTCCATTTTGTCTTTAAGCAAGTATAGTGCGGCCCCCATCAGATGCCTGACCGTTATCATGGACGATGGAACAGACAGACATTGTCACAGTGCCACGCTGCAGGACTCACTATTCATCACACTACAAAGGGAGTGAATTTGGATGTGCCTGGAATGGGTATAAATATATAAACAAATGTAGCATTTGTTAGCATCTGCCTAGCAAAGGACAGTGCTGGACAGCACTGCACACATGCTTGGAGAGTCTGACCTCTATTACCACACAATACACTGAGGTTAATGGGCATGTGTCTAACTGGGAAGTTACTCAGTTCTGAATGAAAAACACACACACA